>NC_079407.1:8977819-9278050 GCF_029220125.1 Pseudoliparis swirei
AGTTTTTGTCTCTGTGCAGGCTGGAAATCAGTTTAAGCGCATAAAAACAAGAACATACAGCTTTGAGGCAGTAAAGTGATGAAAGCATCAGGTATTCATGAAAATATCATGAAACTTGTAATTCCTGTGTCCTGAGACACATAATATGGTGGAAAATCAAGAGAATCTGTCTTCTTTAGGAACATCCACTTTTAGTCTCTGTGCAGGCTGGAAATCAGTTTAAGCGCATAAAAACAAGAACATACAGCTTTGAGGCAGTAAAGTGAAGAAAGCATCAGGTATTCATGAAAATACCATGAAACTTGTAATTCCTGTGTCCTGAGACACATAATATGGTGGAAAATCAAGAGAATCTGTCTTCTTTAGGAACATCCACTTTTAGTCTCTGTGCAGGCTGGAAATCAGTTTAAGCGCATAAAAACAAGAACATACAGCTTCAAGGCAGTAAAGTGATGAAAGCATCAGGTATTCATGAAAATATCATGAAACTTGTAATTCCTGTGTCCTGAGACACATAATATGGTGGAAAATCAAGAGAATCTGTCTTCTTTAGGAACATCCAGTTTTTGTCTCTGCAGGCTGGAAATCAGTTTAAGCGCATAAAAACAAGAACATACAGCTTTGAGGCAGTAAAGTGATGAAAGCATCAGGTATTCATGAAAATATCATGAAACTTGTAATTCCTGTGTCCTGAGACACATAATATGGTGGAAAATCAAGAGAATCTGTCTTCTTTAGGAACATCCACTTTTAGTCTCTGTGCAGGCTGGAAATCAGTTTAAGCGCATAAAAACAAGAACATACAGCTTTGAGGCAGTAAAGTGATGAAAGCATCAGGTATTCATGAAAATATCATGAAACTTGTAATTCCTGTGTCCTGAGACACATAATATGGTGGAAAATCAAGAGAATCTGTATTCTTTAGGAAAATCCACTTTTAGTCTCTGTGCAGGCTGGAAATCAGTTTAAGCGCATATAACAAGAACATACACACTGCAAAAACTCAGCCTCAAAAAACAAGAACAAAAAGTAATAAAATGAGGGAATATTACTTGAAATAAGCCAAATTATCTGCCAACAGAACAGGAACATTTGACTTGCCAAGATTTCTTAAAACAAGTAAAAGTATCTAGCCTTGAAGAACCCACAAATATCTTAAAACTAGTGTAGCCAGATGAAAAACAAGTACATTTGTCTTGATACAATGAAACAATTTAAGAATTATTTTCTTAATATGTAGGAAAATGTGCTTAAATTCAGCAAATACAAGTACCATCATCTTGCAATAAGGATATATGTTAGGCAATATATCTTAAAATAAGTAATGTTACACTAAAAACAAGTACATTCGTCTTGATACAATGAAAAATGTAAGAATTATTTTCTCAATATGTAGGCAAATGTGCTTAAAATCTGGAAATGAAAGTACCATCATCTTGCAATAAGGCTATATGTTAGGCAATACATCTTAAAATAAGTAATTTTACACTAAAAACAAGTACATTTGTCTTGATACAATGACAAATTTAAGAATTGTTTTCTCAATATGTAGGAAAGTTTCCTTAAATTTAGCATCCAATGCTCATGCAATATTCTTGGAATATCATGAAATTTACAGAGAAATACCATAATATGCTTAAAATCAGTAATTTGACAATGTATATCATACTAGAAATGTGTAGTTCTTCTGTAAACCCAATGAAAAACACAGTACAACTGTATAATATATTATGGTACTTTATTGAAAAGTTCCAATTAACGGTGAACATACAAGACATGACAGTAAGTTTTGTAAAAACAACAGTTATACTGTAAACTTTATTACAGTTACGGTATTTAATTACAAAGTTCAAAGGAAGTTGCTGGCAACTAAAGTCACCAGAATTCCTTTGCAAAAACATGGTACAGTGTATAACAATAGGTTAGCATAGATTTTACAGTCAACATTTGATTATTGTAAATTACAAATGGAAATATCTTAATAACACCTTTTGGAAAACAAGATACAAACCATCGTTGATGAAAACCTTAAGAAACTAACATTCTGTGAAAAACAGGTTGAACTGATCCACTCACATGTGTTGTATACTCACAAAGCATTGTTGAGATCTTGAAGAAACAGGATGTGGACATGAAGGATATCCCATGAATAAGCAAAAGATTAGCCACTTGCCCAGAGTTGATTAAGAGCAATGAGTCGCTGTGTCCAGACTTGACTGAAGAGGGCACCCAGCATGGTAGAGTCTCACACAGACACAAAGTTCAGGAAGTTCTTCTTGAAAACTCGTATGTTGACATCAGGTGATCCTCTCTGCAGCCAAAAAAACAAAGCAAAGGCAAAGTTAGATTGATGCAGTGCTTGAGCATGATACTGAAACAGATACACATTCACTGCCTTCTGGTAAACTGAGCTCCAATGATAAAGTCACCTTTATAGTTAAACAATATTAATAAGTCAGGTTCAATGTTGAATAAGGACATATTTTAGCATAAAGGCATCATTACAATGAGTTACATGTCTGTAATCTTGCAGCCTACAGATGAGTCCACTCAGGCAATCAAGACCATCATCACGTTTCACGTGGTTCGGGTTTCCAACCAGGGTCACAGCCCATCCAATTAATTCCATCATTTAAAAACATGTTTGTATTTTTTTAAGATACACTAACATAAAACCTTTGATGTACCCTATAAGCAATAACACAATTTTTATTGCAAAAAGGATAAACTAGATTACAGTCGAGCCTGTTGTGGATTTGTATAACTGAAATACTCAGTGTACAATAGCTGATATATCTTCCTCCGCCTTACATTTAAATTGTTTTAATGAGACCCAGTCCAATTGCAAACAATGCCCTCCTGCATTTATCATTACATTTATAGTACATGTCACCTGTGTGCAAAGACAGAGTTGCAAACCTATTTAGGGTGGATTTGGGAAAGATAGTACACATTACGATATGCCATAGAATTAATTAAACGTTTCTGCTATACGTGGAACTAAATTTAAGGGGGATATCAGTTCAAACCACAAGAAAATTAATTGAGGATGATCAATTGAGGGAAGTTTGAGTTGTGCTTGCACCTATCATTTGCTATACTGAACTACATCACTGCTTACCTCGATTTAGCCTCGACAAGACTGGTGTCTGAGTCATTAGGTCCAGACTGAAGACAGGTGGGGACCGAATCTCCTGCAGACATGCCATGATGTTCAGGAAACTGGAACTTAAGGCAGGCGTAGTCATCATTACTGCTTGAAGACTCACAGGTCAATCGGTTGTCTGTGGGCTGACATGATTCTCTCTACAGCCAGAAAAAAGACAATTGAAAAGATTAACAATAATATAACTTTAAATAGCATTTACAACATGACAAAGTGGTTACAACAATAACAATTTATTCTGTTGTTAACTTAACACACTGAACTTAAAACCACTTACCACCGTTTATCCTTGACAACTTGTATCCGATCATGGGTCACACTAGTGGAACAGCAAAGAAGGTGTTGAGGTTCATGCTGGTAGTCGTAGTCACACCTAAAAAGAAAGAGTAAGGAGATAAAGGACAAGGGGAAGACGTACATCCTCTTCAGTAAAATCAAAATCATCTCAAGCATCAACTTTTGCTCTTTTCAATGCCAAGGTTGTAAATTAAAATGAAAAGGCTAGATTCACACTCAAGTGCCTCATGTTGTCGTCATCATAGCGGCCCAGGTTTGATTTCCGGTGGGCCCTTTGCTGCAGATCCTCCCCTGTGGTGCTTGTGTGCGTCTCTAACACAAATAAAGAAAAAACATCTGAAAATGTGTCATGCTTCTTGCATTTAAATGGATTATAATCTCACCGTGTTGCTGGGTGTCATTAAGGTCACGAAGTTGTTCCATCCAAATTGGATGACAATGTCTGAAAGGTGGCAGGAGAAAATAATTAGCATTTTACGATAAACTAAATGTTCTTAATTATCTGTACATAAATGTAAACATCGACTCAAAGGACAATCTTTGGTGACGTCCTCATCTGATAATGTGGACAGTAAATGAAGATTTGAACATGAAACCATCCCCTCACTGGACAGCTCACGGTGCACGGAGCTTCTGAGGAGCTGTGAGCCGTCATGTCCGCCACAGCGCAGTTATAAGCGTCATGTTAACAACAGTCACGTGAACAGAGTCCCGACCACGTCAACAGCATCAAGTTAAGAGTTTCACGTGAACAGCAGTCCCGACAGCATATGACACAGCGCAGTTTAAAGCGGTCACGTGAACAGTCCCCACCTCACGTGAACAGACCTGTACAATAACGTGTCTGGTCACGTGACTGTCTGGACTGACCGCTCCGGTATATGTGAGCTTGTCTACACATGTCTGCGTGGAACCAGTTTCAAAGCACTTCAATAAAATGGTCGTTATTAGATGAAGTGTGTAGCACGTGACCCCTCAGCCCAGATAGCAGCCGATTCCGGGGCGGATCCGCCCTCAGGTCGCTAGATCCGCCCTACTGTCGCACTCGGTTTGCTCATGTGATCCGGATCCGCCCGCATCCGGATCCGGATCAAACAGCATCTGGATCACGCAGCGGTGTTAACTTTGCCCCAGGCGGATGTTCCAAATCGTGCTCCTCCTACTTCTGCGCCTCGACTTTCCAAACTGGTATTTTCAAACCTGCAGCTCTTCGCCAGACATACTACTTAGGTAAGTGTTGAATTGTGTTGCTACTGTCGAATTATGGCTAGTTTTCGAACTATCTCGGTTAGGGTTAGCTATCTTCTGCAGCAAGTGGTTATAACCACTGAAAATTCAGCGCACCCAAGGTTGGAGCTTAAGTATACAAGGGTGCGATGGAAGCTGGGCAATAACGAGGAGCTAGCGAGCTAATAACGAGCGCTAGCTCACAAGCTAATAACGAGGGTGCTGGCTCGCGAGCTAATAACGAGGCGCTAGCTCGCGAGCTAATAACGAAGCGCTAGCTCGCGAGCTAATAACGAGGCGCTAGCTCGCGAGCTAATAACGAGCGCTAGCTCGCAAGCTAATAACGAGGAGTGCTAGCTCGAGCTAAAACGAGGAGCGCTAGCTCGCGAGCTAATAAAGATGGCCAGCACAAACCTGTTTTTATTTAATTCGCCATGTATTGAATTCTCAACACTTAATTTACAATTTGCAATGTCATCCTCAGTTTTACAGAAGTGTTCATCAGGATCGATCTCTACAATTCAGGTAAGCACACATTTTTTTACAGTAGCAGTCGTGCCACAAAGCTGGTACGGTGGTAGTTTCTGCGTTTGGCCAAATTACCCGAGGGACGAAAGGGTGGACAAGGTGCCGAAGAACCTCAACCTGACTGGCAGACACATGATGTAAGAATAATTAGATCATGTGGTATGCTAATTATATTAATATTCTAATAATTAGCAGATTAAACAAATATAAAAAATAATGTACCTTATGTTACATATGGGGGGGAAAACAACATTTTAATCACATTGTTCTGGTCATAATTCTGTACTTTTTCATTGTGTTTTGACTTAATTTTTAGATGATTACTTGGTGGCAAGGCGATGGTTAAAAAAGTATGTCCTGTGACACATCCGATCTCCATTCAGAAGAGGAGGCAATTCCTAAAAGGAGAAATCCAATGCCTGTGTGAGTAAATGTGTATACATTTTATTCTTTAGAACTCTTTTACCTTAATAAAATAAAGTGTCTGTCATTCAATGTTATAGTATGACAAATAATATTTGCCCCTCTTCCAACTATTGCCCCTCCTCCACCACGGACTTCATCACCAGCAGGACAGCGAACAAGCCAGGGGTACACACCAACCTGGCGAGGGGCGAGGTGTGGTTCAGACGCCATTGCCTGCTGTGGTGAGCAACAACTCAAATGGCTATGGGATTCAAATTGAACCTTTTTAATCATTTCACTTTTTACAATGTTAACGATGGTAAATTGGATACAAGACATGCAATACACACTGTCACATTGAATCCAAGTGACTATGATCATTACGATTGGATTAATGGAGTTGTATAACACTTGATGTTTCCATATTTGATGTAAAATCTCTTAATCGTTACCTTTTTCCCTTTTTTACGAGCAACAGCTCAAAGATCCAGCCAACGCTATAATGAAGGAGAGTGGTGAGTTGTTGTTTTTTTAACCCTTGTGTTGCCTTAGGGTCATTTTGACCCGAATCAATATTACACCCTCCCCCCGCCTTTGGGTCATTTTGACCCGATTCAATGTTTCACCCTACTGTTACCTTTATATTTACTAACATATTTTACCCTTTGGGTTCAATTTGACGCCAGCAATTAAAACCTCCAGAAAATTATTAGAATTAATATTGTTTTCCAAGTTTAAGTGTGAGGCACTTTATGTTTGTTTGTTGACTACCGAAAGAACACCGACATTAAACATTGAATGGGGTCAAATTAATCCTAAGGCGGGGAGGTGTAATATTGATTCGGGTCAAAATGACCCTAAGGCAACACAAGGTTAAGAATCTCATAAAGCTCATTAAAATCTATTGTATGTCATTAACACTAGATAATACCCTGTTTGATGGTAATGTTTTTTAAAACTATCAAATATTAATAGTACTTTTCTATCCATTTTAGATTTCCTCCCTGGGAACAATCGGAGGACATGACGTGCAACGTGGAACATCCTCGCACGCATGTTCACTGATGATGTTGGCAAGTCCATAAATTGGAAAGGGATTAATGGAAAAATCTTTCAATCTAATGAGGTCCAAGACTTTGCTCCTGCGTAAGTAACTCATATATAATGAAAACAATTTGATTTCACCCGGAGGTCTTTGTGTTCAAACTTACGAATAACCATGTTTCTAAATAAAATGTTTGAATTGCAACTTTATTCTCTATTTAGGTGAATGTTACTCAACTATACCTTTACATAATAGTTATATGATATATTAGCTCTATGGAGTGGAGATGGTCAGCTGCTTCAGGTTCCTCGGGGTCAACATCAGCAACGACCTCACCTGGTCTGCTCACACAGACAAGGTGGTCAAAGCGGCCCGGAAGCGCCTCTTCTTCCTGAGGAGACTGAAGAAGTTTGGCATGGATTCAGTCATCCTCACCAATTTCTACAGATGCACAATAGAAAGCATCCTGACTGGGTGCATCACAGTGTGGTATGGGAGCTGCACAGCCAAGGACCGCAAGGCCCTACGTCGTGTGGTCAGGACTGCGGAGTTCATCATCGGTAGGGAGCTCCCAGCCCTGCAGGACACATACCGTACACGATGCCTCAGGAAGACTGGCAGGATCCTAAAGGACTGCCATCATCCAGCCTTCAGACTGTTCACCCCGCTGCCTTCTGGAAGGCGGTACCGTAGTATCCGGTCTCGCACACAGAGACTGGAGAACAGTTTCTTCCCGAGAGCCATCAGGCTGCTAAATGGACACTGACACACGATCGACACTTTTGCACTCGACACTTTACACTCGTCACTTTACATACACTGTCACTTTCAGCCTTGTACTTACACTTACACTTTCTATTGCACTACCTGCTTTCACTACCTGCTACTCCCATTTGTCTGTAGTTTAGTTATTATGTGTATTACATGTTAGTATTATGTTCAGAGTTCTTGTACAGTGTGTATGTCATGTTATATTATGTTCGGCTATTGATAGTTGTTGTGTGGTGCCTTGTCCTAAGAATTTCAGTGCCCAGTCTGACCCTGTGTCATTCTGTGTATCTGACAATAAAAGACTTGACTTGACTTGACTATATTTAGCATAGCACACTTTAAGTGCCAGACAGCCACTAGATTTTAGACTGCATGTCTGATTTATGTTGCACTGAGTATTCATGTGATTTTGTATCTGCTTGTGTGATTACAGATGCTGTCAGAAAGAATCACTCAAGACATGCGTCCACTGACGACCAGGTTCTTAAGCACGCCATTCGGTGGTTCAACCTGGCAGCAGACCGGGGTAGCTCCAGGAGGCGTGCTACTGTAGACGTCCCCCACACTGAACAGACTTAAAATATATCTTTTTTAAATGTGTGTGTATATAATTTTGTCCTTTCAAATAAAAAACTGTTTGACATTATTTACGTTTGCATTTTGTTGTTGTTGCATTGATGCATATTTGTTAGCTTGATCTGGGCCAAATGAGCCGCTTTATGGAAGGGTCAATATTTTATGAATATCTGCGTAATATTGGCGGATACGGGGCGGATACGGGGCGGATCCGCCCCGTATCCGCCAATATTACGCAGCGCGCATCTGTTCCGGATCCGGCGCGCTGTGCATTTAGCCGCTGATCCGGACCCGTTTTGCGGAGCCTTCCCGGAGTCTACGGCGGATTTGGGGCGGATCTGGAACAGAGTCAGTTTGCTATCTGGGCAGGTGTCTTAACCCACCTGCCACAGTAATGAACCTATAATACGAAAGTTAGCTAAACATTACCTCAGCTAACATGTGGTAAAGTAAGCTAATGTTGGCTCCTTCAACACAGAAACCGACAACCTACGTTACATCGACGATGTTAAAGAAACGTGAAGACATTTAACCATCAGATAGCTAAGTTAACTTACTCTTGACGTCCAAGGCGACACAGAACTGCAGAACACCATGCCTCGAATTCAAAAGTAGCTACCCGCTAGCTCACACGAGGCTAGCTCAACTCCTCACCAGAGAGCCGAGTAGAAACCTCAAAGTGTCACTAACGTTGCCCGTTCAATACAACTTTTACTCTCTGAAATTAAATTAAGTTGGCATTCTTACCTCAAGAAGAGCTGTCATGTCAGGAGGCTGTTGTTCAATCTGTGGCGTTTCTTGAATCACTGAAGCAGGAGAGCAGCGCGCAGCCCAAACTGCGGAGAAGTGGCGCGAAACCGGGTTCAACAGTTCAATCTGTGATCGTTGCTTTCTGATCACTCTCTCTCTCTCTCTCTCTCTCTCTCTCTCTCTCTGTGTGTTCTCTTGTCTGTCTTTGGCTGTCTGTGCTGTTTACTTCTCTAGTAACTAGATTATTTGAAGAATACAATAAAATAAAATCGCAGGACAGGACATATTACATTTAAGAATTTAAATAATAAAGGACATTTAAAAAATAATAAAAATGAAAGTAAATACAGTGTATCTAAGTGTATATTAAGTGAAAGCGGTGTAATGTTCATTGATGTTGTTCAATTTGAGGAGGATCTGGCCAGAGGTGATTTATTGTAAAGTCTAATAGTTGCCAGGAATGTTCTCCTGTAACTGGAAGGTTCTCCTGTATCTGGAAGGTTCTCCTGTATCATGAAGGTTCTCCTGTATCAGGAATGTTATCCTCTATCAGGAATGTTCTCCTGTATCAGGAAGGTTCTCCTGTATCTGTCCTTGTGAAGCGGAGCTGAAGCAGTCTGTTGAAGAACGTGCTCCGCTGTCCCTGCAGTATAGGTGGTGGAGAGGGTGCGGTCCATGTTCTCCAATATGGACAAACATTTCTTCATGTCCTCCTCTCCACCTGTTCCGGATAGTCCTCTTTGCAGCCAATGATGGAGCCGGCCTTCCACACCAGTTTAGTGAGTCGGTTGGTTTTCTCCAGTTACAATGCTGCTCCCCCAGCAGAGTACGGAGAAGTTCAGAGCACTGGTCCAACAGCCTGGTAGAACATCACCAACATCTCAGAGCACTGGTCTAACAGACTCGTAGAACATCATAATTGAGATTTTTCATATATTACAAACATTTGAGGACTTCCTTGAAAACCTTCAAAGGAGTGCATTTGTTTTCTTCTCGTTTTTTAAACCGCTACCAAGCAGGGATGCTAAGTGCTAGATATTGCCAGCCTACATGGTTGGGCCCCATTTGGGAGTGGCTACAACCTGGAAAAGAAAGCTAAGATCTGACATGTTTAGAAAAAAAGAAGCTAAAATCAGCCCAAACTCTTAACAGGGTCTCAGATTTACAAAGCCACACACCCTCTTCAAGTCCTGGATTTCAGACAGCCAATTAACTTTTGTGGGTGTTTTGGGGGAAATTTCACCCCTTCATCTCATTGTAGGCACTGTCTTGAGTGTTTGTGTTCAATTTTGGATATCCAGGACTAATATTTAGGAGATTATGACCATTTTTGCACTTATCAAAAAATATGCGAATATAAGAGAATAAGGCCCAATTTCACCATTTGGACCTTTTTTGGGGGCCCTTAAATTGCAGCTATCAGTCCCAAACTTTAGGGTATTCATATTCAGATGTCCCTCTGGATCCACATCTCTAAGTTGCTTGAAAGTACGAAAAATTAACTAAAAGACTGGTTTTAAGGATTTTCCTCTTGTGAAGGTTTTGGAGGCGATTTCACCCCATGACCTCAATGTATTATATTTAGGTAAATATTATATGTAAGGTTAATTTGAAAGACAATTAGGAGGTTACGGGTCAGTTGGCTGAGTAGTGTGTGTGTGTGTGTGTGTGTGTGTGTGTGTGTGTGTGTGTGTGTGTATGCATGTGTTTAAAAAGATGTTAGTGTCAGAATTTATTTTAATTTATTCATTATCATTTCTGATTACAAATATTTGACAGTGCTGTCGTTGATGTACATTTTATGAATAAATAAAAGTACACTTGTTCTCTGATCTTGAGAATTCACATTTATCTTTTATTGAAGAGGGAATCTATGACAGATCTGCTCACTGATGTCATCGAAGGTATAGGCGCCAAAGTACTGAATGGTAATATGTCAGAATGTGGACTGGTGAAAAACATATTTCCTTTTGATTCCAACGTACAAGTACAATACCATCTTGGAGATAGAATAGAATTGCACAACAGTTCAAATGACTCAGTGTTTTCCCCAGATATGTCTATTATATACAATTGTGTTCTGTATTTGGTCTAGGAATACATAATTGCTCCGCTGTGTTTTAATATTGACACCAAAACAATAAACTCCATTGAGTTTTTATTAGTGCTGTGAAAAATAACGCGCTAAGTCAGTTAATTAAATTACAGGTTTAACTAGTTGTTTTTTTTTAACGCATTTAACGCATGCGCAGAATGAGCTTCCAATCCGTCTGTTGTTGGTCGTCTCTAACCAGCAGCATGTCATTCTGTCTACGTGTCGCGTTAACACGACTCCGACCTCCGCCTCGCGCGCCGCAGAGCTCGGATGCCGGCGTGTGAAAAAAGTCACTTGCACCCCTCCCCCCCCCCCCACCCCCGTCAACAACTCTTCTCGGAGCTCTTGCCTGTCTTGAGAGCCCTGTAAATGTATATATGTGATTAATCATGATTAATCCACAGAAACCTGTGATTAACCTGATTAAAATTTTTAATTGTTTCACAGCCCTAGTTTTTATCTGTTTTTAATTTGTAAAGGGATGGAAAGGATGGGAAGCTTGAAATAAGAAAGTCTGACTAACAACGCAGTTCTGTACTTGTCAGTGTTGACCAAACAACCTTATGATTATGTCAATTCTTGTTTCAAGCATTAACTTGCTCAAAACAAGTAATAACATCTCATTAACAAGTTTTAATACCTTATTAAGATAATTAAGGACTAAAACACTTAAAACAAGTGAAATGCTCCAACATGAAAACTGCCTTGTAAGAAGAAATATCTTGTCAGTCAAAAAACAAGCATAGATTGCCTTAATTTGAGATATTTCATCTTACTTAGATTTTAATTTTTGCAGTGCAGCTTTGAGGCAGTAAAGTGATGAAAGCATCAGGTATTCATGAAAATACCATGAAACTTGTAATTCCTGTGTCCTGAGACACATAATATGGTGGAAAATCAAGAGAATCTGTCTTCTTTAGGAACATCCACTTTTAGTCTCTGTGCAGGCTGGAAATCAGTTTAAGCGCATAAAAACAAGAACATACAGCTTTGAGGCAGTAAAGTGAAGAAAGCATCAGGTATTCATGAAAATACCATGAAACTTGTAATTCCTGTGTCCTGAGACACATAATATGGTGGAAAATCAAGAGAATCTGTCTTCTTTAGGAACATCCACTTTTAGTCTCTGTGCAGGCTGGAAATCAGTTTAAGCGCATAAAAACAAGAACATACAGCTTTGAGGCAGTAAAGTGAAGAAAGCATCAGGTATTCATGAAAATACCATGAAACTTGTAATTCCTGTGTCCTGAGACACATAATATGGTGGAAAATCAAGAGAATCTGTCTTCTTTAGGAACATCCACTTTTAGTCTCTGTGCAGGCTGGAAATCAGTTTAAGCGCATAAAAACAAGAACATACAGCTTTGAGGCAGTAAAGTGATGAAAGCATCAGGTATTCATGAAAATATCATGAAACTTGTAATTCCTGTGTCCTGAGACACATAATATGGTGGAAAATCAAGAGAATCTGTCTTCTTTAGGAACATCCACTTTTAGTCTCTGTGCAGGCTGGAAATCAGTTTAAGCGCATAAAAACAAGAACATACAGCTTTGAGGCAGTAAAGTGATGAAAGCATCAGGTATTCATGAAAATACCATGAAACTTGTAATTCCTGTGTCCTGAGACACATAATATGGTGGAAAATCAAGAGAATCTGTCTTCTTTAGGAACATCCACTTTTAGTCTCTGTGCAGGCTGGAAATCAGTTTAAGCGCATAAAAACAAGAACATACAGCTTTGAGGCAGTAAAGTGATGAAAGCATCAGGTATTCATGAAAATATCATGAAACTTGTAATTCCTGTGTCCTGAGACACATAATATGGTGGAAAATCAAGAGAATCTGTCTTCTTTAGGAACATCCACTTTTAGTCTCTGTGCAGGCTGGAAATCAGTTTAAGCGCATAAAAACAAGAACATACAGCTTTGAGGCAGTAAAGTGATGAAAGCATCAGGTATTCATGAAAATACCATGAAACTTGTAATTCCTGTGTCCTGAGACACATAATATGGTGGAAAATCAAGAGAATCTGTCTTCTTTAGGAACATCCACTTTTAGTCTCTGTGCAGGCTGGAAATCAGTTTAAGCGCATAAAAACAAGAACATACAGCTTTGAGGCAGTAAAGTGATGAAAGCATCAGGTATTCATGAAAATACCATGAAACTTGTAATTCCTGTGTCCTGAGACACATAATATGGTGGAAAATCAAGAGAATCTGTCTTCTTTAGGAACATCCACTTTTAGTCTCTGTGCAGGCTGGAAATCAGTTTAAGCGCATAAAAACAAGAACATACAGCTTTGAGGCAGTAAAGTGATGAAAGCATCAGGTATTCATGAAAATACCATGAAACTTGTAATTCCTGTGTCCTGAGACACATAATATGGTGGAAAATCAAGAGAATCTGTCTTCTTTAGGAACATCCACTTTTAGTCTCTGTGCAGGCTGGAAATCAGTTTAAGCGCATAAAAACAAGAACATACAGCTTTGAGGCAGTAAAGTGATGAAAGCATCAGGTATTCATGAAAATATACCATGAAACTTGTAATTCCTGTGTCCTGAGACACATAATATGGTGGAAAATCAAGAGAATCTGTCTTCTTTAGGAACATCCACTTTTAGTCTCTGTGCAGGCTGGAAATCAGTTTAAGCGCATAAAAACAAGAACATACAGCTTTGAGGCAGTAAAGTGATGAAAGCATCAGGTATTCATGAAAATACCATGAAACTTGTAATTCCTGTGTCCTGAGACACATAATATGGTGGAAAATCAAGAGAATCTGTCTTCTTTAGGAACATCCACTTTTAGTCTCTGTGCAGGCTGGAAATCAGTTTAAGCGCATAAAAACAAGAACATACAGCTTTGAGGCAGTAAAGTGATGAAAGCATCAGGTATTCATGAAAATACCATGAAACTTGTAATTCCTGTGTCCTGAGACACATAATATGGTGGAAAATCAAGAGAATCTGTCTTCTTTAGGAACATCCACTTTTAGTCTCTGTGCAGGCTGGAAATCAGTTTAAGCGCATAAAAAACAAGAACATACAGCTTTGAGGCAGTAAAGTGATGAAAGCATCAGGTATTCATGAAAATACCATGAAACTTGTAATTCCTGTGTCCTGAGACACATAATATGGTGGAAAATCAAGAGAATCTGTCTTCTTTAGGAACATCCACTTTTAGTCTCTGTGCAGGCTGGAAATCAGTTTAAGCGCATAAAAACAAGAACATACAGCTTTGAGGCAGTAAAGTGATGAAAGCATCAGGTATTCATGAAAATACCATGAAACTTGTAATTCCTGTGTCCTGAGACACATAATATGGTGGAAAATCAAGAGAATCTGTCTTCTTTAGGAACATCCACTTTTAGTCTCTGTGCAGGCTGGAAATCAGTTTAAGCGCATAAAACAAGAACATACAGCTTTGAGGCAGTAAAGTGATGAAAGCATCAGGTATTCATGAAAATACCATGAAACTTGTAATTCCTGTGTCCTGAGACACATAATATGGTGGAAAATCAAGAGAATCTGTCTTCTTTAGGAACATCCACTTTTAGTCTCTGTGCAGGCTGGAAATCAGTTTAAGCGCATAAAAACAAGAACATACAGCTTTGAGGCAGTAAAGTGATGAAAGCATCAGGTATTCATGAAAATACCATGAAACTTGTAATTCCTGTGTCCTGAGACACATAATATGGTGGAAAATCAAGAGAATCTGTCTTCTTTAGGAACATCCACTTTTAGTCTCTGTGCAGGCTGGAAATCAGTTTAAGCGCATAAAAACAAGAACATACAGCTTTGAGGCAGTAAAGTGATGAAAGCATCAGGTATTCATGAAAATACCATGAAACTTGTAATTCCTGTGTCCTGAGACACATAATATGGTGGAAAATCAAGAGAATCTGTCTTCTTTAGGAACATCCACTTTTAGTCTCTGTGCAGGCTGGAAATCAGTTTAAGCGCAAAAACAAGAACATACAGCTTTGAGGCAGTAAAGTGATGAAAGCATCAGGTATTCATGAAAATACCATGAAACTTGTAATTCCTGTGTCCTGAGACACATAATATGGTGGAAAATCAAGAGAATCTGTCTTCTTTAGGAACATCCACTTTTAGTCTCTGTGCAGGCTGGAAATCAGTTTAAGCGCATAAAAACAAGAACATACAGCTTTGAGGCAGTAAAGTGATGAAAGCATCAGGTATTCATGAAAATACCATGAAACTTGTAATTCCTGTGTCCTGAGACACATAATATGGTGGAAAATCAAGAGAATCTGTCTTCTTTAGGAACATCCACTTTTAGTCTCTGTGCAGGCTGGAAATCAGTTTAAGCGCATAAAACAAGAACATACAGCTTTGAGGCAGTAAAGTGATGAAAGCATCAGGTATTCATGAAAATACCATGAAACTTGTAATTCCTGTGTCCTGAGACACATAATATGGTGGAAAATCAAGAGAATCTGTCTTCTTTAGGAACATCCACTTTTAGTCTCTGTGCAGGCTGGAAATCAGTTTAAGCGCATAAAAACAAGAACATACAGCTTTGAGGCAGTAAAGTGATGAAAGCATCAGGTATTCATGAAAATACCATGAAACTTGTAATTCCTGTGTCCTGAGACACATAATATGGTGGAAAATCAAGAGAATCTGTCTTCTTTAGGAACATCCACTTTTAGTCTCTGTGCAGGCTGGAAATCAGTTTAAGCGCATAAAAACAAGAACATACAGCTTTGAGGCAGTAAAGTGATGAAAGCATCAGGTATTCATGAAAATACCATGAAACTTGTAATTCCTGTGTCCTGAGACACATAATATGGTGGAAAATCAAGAGAATCTGTCTTCTTTAGGAACATCCACTTTTAGTCTCTGTGCAGGCTGGAAATCAGTTTAAGCGCATAAAAACAAGAACATACAGCTTTGAGGCAGTAAAGTGATGAAAGCATCAGGTATTCATGAAAATACCATGAAACTTGTAATTCCTGTGTCCTGAGACACATAATATGGTGGAAAATCAAGAGAATCTGTCTTCTTTAGGAACATCCACTTTTAGTCTCTGTGCAGGCTGGAAATCAGTTTAAGCGCATAAAAACAAGAACATACAGCTTTGAGGCAGTAAAGTGATGAAAGCATCAGGTATTCATGAAACTTGTAATTCCTGTGTCCTGAGACACATAATATGGTGGAAAATCAAGAGAATCTGTCTTCTTTAGGAACATCCACTTTTAGTCTCTGTGCAGGCTGGAAATCAGTTTAAGCGCATAAAAACAAGAACATACAGCTTTGAGGCAGTAAAGTGATGAAAGCATCAGGTATTCATGAAAATACCATGAAACTTGTAATTCCTGTGTCCTGAGACACATAATATGGTGGAAAATCAAGAGAATCTGTCTTCTTTAGGAACATCCACTTTTAGTCTCTGTGCAGGCTGGAAATCAGTTTAAGCGCATAAAAACAAGAACATACAGCTTTGAGGCAGTAAAGTGATGAAAGCATCAGGTATTCATGAAAATACCATGAAACTTGTAATTCCTGTGTCCTGAGACACATAATATGGTGGAAAATCAAGAGAATCTGTCTTCTTTAGGAACATCCACTTTTAGTCTCTGTGCAGGCTGGAAATCAGTTTAAGCAAAACAAGAACATACAGCTTTGAGGCAGTAAAGTGATGAAAGCATCAGGTATTCATGAAAATACCATGAAACTTGTAATTCCTGTGTCCTGAGACACATAATATGGTGGAAAATCAAGAGAATCTGTCTTCTTTAGGAACATCCACTTTTAGTCTCTGTGCAGGCTGGAAATCAGTTTAAGCGCATAAAAACAAGAACATACAGCTTTGAGGCAGTAAAGTGATGAAAGCATCAGGTATTCATGAAAATACCATGAAACTTGTAATTCCTGTGTCCTGAGACACATAATATGGTGGAAAATCAAGAGAATCTGTCTTCTTTAGGAACATCCACTTTTAGTCTCTGTGCAGGCTGGAAATCAGTTTAAGCGCATAAAAACAAGAACATACAGCTTTGAGGCAGTAAAGTGATGAAAGCATCAGGTATTCATGAAAATACCATGAAACTTGTAATTCCTGTGTCCTGAGACACATAATATGGTGGAAAATCAAGAGAATCTGTCTTCTTTAGGAACATCCACTTTTAGTCTCTGTGCAGGCTGGAAATCAGTTTAAGCGCATAAAAACAAGAACATACAGCTTTGAGGCAGTAAAGTGATGAAAGCATCAGGTATTCATGAAAATACCATGAAACTTGTAATTCCTGTGTCCTGAGACACATAATATGGTGGAAAATCAAGAGAATCTGTCTTCTTTAGGAACATCCACTTTTAGTCTCTGTGCAGGCTGGAAATCAGTTTAAGCGCATAAAACAAGAACATACAGCTTTGAGGCAGTAAAGTGATGAAAGCATCAGGTATTCATGAAAATACCATGAAACTTGTAATTCCTGTGTCCTGAGACACATAATATGGTGGAAAATCAAGAGAATCTGTCTTCTTTAGGAACATCCACTTTTAGTCTCTGTGCAGGCTGGAAATCAGTTTAAGCGCATAAAAACAAGAACATACAGCTTTGAGGCAGTAAAGTGATGAAAGCATCAGGTATTCATGAAAATACCATGAAACTTGTAATTCCTGTGTCCTGAGACACATAATATGGTGGAAAATCAAGAGAATCTGTCTTCTTTAGGAACATCCACTTTTAGTCTCTGTGCAGGCTGGAAATCAGTTTAAGCGCATAAAACAAGAACATACAGCTTTGAGGCAGTAAAGTGATGAAAGCATCAGGTATTCATGAAAATACCATGAAACTTGTAATTCCTGTGTCCTGAGACACATAATATGGTGGAAAATCAAGAGAATCTGTCTTCTTTAGGAACATCCACTTTTAGTCTCTGTGCAGGCTGGAAATCAGTTTAAGCGCATAAAAACAAGAACATACAGCTTTGAGGCAGTAAAGTGATGAAAGCATCAGGTATTCATGAAAATACCATGAAACTTGTAATTCCTGTGTCCTGAGACACATAATATGGTGGAAAATCAAGAGAATCTGTCTTCTTTAGGAACATCCACTTTTAGTCTCTGTGCAGGCTGGAAATCAGTTTAAGCGCATAAAAACAAGAACATACAGCTTTGAGGCAGTAAAGTGATGAAAGCATCAGGTATTCATGAAAATACCATGAAACTTGTAATTCCTGTGTCCTGAGACACATAATATGGTGGAAAATCAAGAGAATCTGTCTTCTTTAGGAACATCCACTTTTAGTCTCTGTGCAGGCTGGAAATCAGTTTAAGCGCATAAAAACAAGAACATACAGCTTTGAGGCAGTAAAGTGATGAAAGCATCAGGTATTCATGAAAATATCATGAAACTTGTAATTCCTGTGTCCTGAGACACATAATATGGTGGAAAATCAAGAGAATCTGTCTTCTTTAGGAACATCCACTTTTAGTCTCTGTGCAGGCTGGAAATCAGTTTAAGCGCATAAAAACAAGAACATACAGCTTTGAGGCAGTAAAGTGATGAAAGCATCAGGTATTCATGAAAATACCATGAAACTTGTAATTCCTGTGTCCTGAGACACATAATATGGTGGAAAATCAAGAGAATCTGTCTTCTTTAGGAACATCCACTTTTAGTCTCTGTGCAGGCTGGAAATCAGTTTAAGCGCATAAAAACAAGAACATACAGCTTTGAGGCAGTAAAGTGATGAAAGCATCAGGTATTCATGAAAATACCATGAAACTTGTAATTCCTGTGTCCTGAGACACATAATATGGTGGAAAATCAAGAGAATCTGTCTTCTTTAGGAACATCCACTTTTAGTCTCTGTGCAGGCTGGAAATCAGTTTAAGCGCATAAAAACAAGAACATACAGCTTTGAGGCAGTAAAGTGATGAAAGCATCAGGTATTCATGAAAATACCATGAAACTTGTAATTCCTGTGTCCTGAGACACATAATATGGTGGAAAATCAAGAGAATCTGTCTTCTTTAGGAACATCCACTTTTAGTCTCTGTGCAGGCTGGAAATCAGTTTAAGCGCAAAAAAAAAAAAACATACAGCTTTGAGGCAGTAAAGTAAAAAGCATCAGGTATTCAAAAAAAAAAATGAAACTTATTTTGTGTGTCCTGAGACATAATATGGTGGAAAATCAAGAGAATCTGTCTTCTTTAGGAACATCCACTTTTAGTCTCTGTGCAGGCTGGAAATCAGTTTAAGCGCATAAAAACAAGAACATACAGCTTTGAGGCAGTAAAGTGATGAAAGCATCAGGTATTCATGAAAATACCATGAAACTTGTAATTCCTGTGTCCTGAGACACATAATATGGTGGAAAATCAAGAGAATCTGTCTTCTTTAGGAACATCCACTTTTAGTCTCTGTGCAGGCTGGAAATCAGTTTAAGCGCATAAAAACAAGAACATACAGCTTTGAGGCAGTAAAGTGATGAAAGCATCAGGTATTCATGAAAATACCATGAAACTTGTAATTCCTGTGTCCTGAGACACATAATATGGTGGAAAATCAAGAGAATCTGTCTTCTTTAGGAACATCCACTTTTAGTCTCTGTGCAGGCTGGAAATCAGTTTAAGCGCATAAAAACAAGAACATACAGCTTTGAGGCAGTAAAGTGATGAAAGCATCAGGTATTCATGAAAATACCATGAAACTTGTAATTCCTGTGTCCTGAGACACATAATATGGTGGAAAATCAAGAGAATCTGTCTTCTTTAGGAACATCCACTTTTAGTCTCTGTGCAGGCTGGAAATCAGTTTAAGCGCATAAAAACAAGAACATACAGCTTTGAGGCAGTAAAGTGATGAAAGCATCAGGTATTCATGAAAATATCATGAAACTTGTAATTCCTGTGTCCTGAGACACATAATATGGTGGAAAATCAAGAGAATCTGTCTTCTTTAGGAACATCCACTTTTAGTCTCTGTGCAGGCTGGAAATCAGTTTAAGCGCATAAAAACAAGAACATACAGCTTTGAGGCAGTAAAGTGATGAAAGCATCAGGTATTCATGAAAATACCATGAAACTTGTAATTCCTGTGTCCTGAGACACATAATATGGTGGAAAATCAAGAGAATCTGTCTTCTTTAGGAACATCCACTTTTAGTCTCTGTGCAGGCTGGAAATCAGTTTAAGCGCATAAAAACAAGAACATACAGCTTTGAGGCAGTAAAGTGATGAAAGCATCAGGTATTCATGAAAATACCATGAAACTTGTAATTCCTGTGTCCTGAGACACATAATATGGTGGAAAATCAAGAGAATCTGTCTTCTTTAGGAACATCCACTTTTAGTCTCTGTGCAGGCTGGAAATCAGTTTAAGCGCATAAAACAAGAACATACAGCTTTGAGGCAGTAAAGTGATGAAAGCATCAGGTATTCATGAAAATACCATGAAACTTGTAATTCCTGTGTCCTGAGACACATAATATGGTGGAAAATCAAGAGAATCTGTCTTCTTTAGGAACATCCACTTTTAGTCTCTGTGCAGGCTGGAAATCAGTTTAAGCGCATAAAAACAAGAACATACAGCTTTGAGGCAGTAAAGTGATGAAAGCATCAGGTATTCATGAAAATACCATGAAACTTGTAATTCCTGTGTCCTGAGACACATAATATGGTGGAAAATCAAGAGAATCTGTCTTCTTTAGGAACATCCACTTTTAGTCTCTGTGCAGGCTGGAAATCAGTTTAAGCGCATAAAACAAGAACATACAGCTTTGAGGCAGTAAAGTGATGAAAGCATCAGGTATTCATGAAAATACCATGAAACTTGTAATTCCTGTGTCCTGAGACACATAATATGGTGGAAAATCAAGAGAATCTGTCTTCTTTAGGAACATCCACTTTTAGTCTCTGTGCAGGCTGGAAATCAGTTTAAGCGCATAAAAACAAGAACATACAGCTTTGAGGCAGTAAAGTGATGAAAGCATCAGGTATTCATGAAAATACCATGAAACTTGTAATTCCTGTGTCCTGAGACACATAATATGGTGGAAAATCAAGAGAATCTGTCTTCTTTAGGAACATCCACTTTTAGTCTCTGTGCAGGCTGGAAATCAGTTTAAGCGCATAAAAACAAGAACATACAGCTTTGAGGCAGTAAAGTGATGAAAGCATCAGGTATTCATGAAAATACCATGAAACTTGTAATTCCTGTGTCCTGAGACACATAATATGGTGGAAAATCAAGAGAATCTGTCTTCTTTAGGAACATCCACTTTTAGTCTCTGTGCAGGCTGGAAATCAGTTTAAGCGCATAAAAACAAGAACATACAGCTTTGAGGCAGTAAAGTGATGAAAGCATCAGGTATTCATGAAAATATACCATGAAACTTGTAATTCCTGTGTCCTGAGACACATAATATGGTGGAAAATCAAGAGAATCTGTCTTCTTTAGGAACATCCACTTTTAGTCTCTGTGCAGGCTGGAAATCAGTTTAAGCGCATATAACAAGAACATACAGCTTTGAGGCAGTAAAGTGATGAAAGCATCAGGTATTCATGAAAATATCATGAAACTTGTAATTCCTGTGTCCTGAGACACATAATATGGTGGAAAATCAAGAGAATCTGTATTCTTTAGGAACATCCACTTTTAGTCTCTGTGCAGGCTGGAAATCAGTTTAAGCGCATAAAAACAAGAACATACAGCTTTGAGGCAGTAAAGTGATGAAAGCATCAGGTATTCATGAAAATACCATGAAACTTGTAATTCCTGTGTCCTGAGACACATAATATGGTGGAAAATCAAGAGAATCTGTCTTCTTTAGGAACATCCACTTTTAGTCTCTGTGCAGGCTGGAAATCAGTTTAAGCGCATAAAAACAAGAACATACAGCTTTGAGGCAGTAAAGTGATGAAAGCATCAGGTATTCATGAAAATACCATGAAACTTGTAATTCCTGTGTCCTGAGACACATAATATGGTGGAAAATCAAGAGAATCTGTCTTCTTTAGGAACATCCACTTTTAGTCTCTGTGCAGGCTGGAAATCAGTTTAAGCGCATAAAAACAAGAACATACAGCTTTGAGGCAGTAAAGTGATGAAAGCATCAGGTATTCATGAAAATACCATGAAACTTGTAATTCCTGTGTCCTGAGACACATAATATGGTGGAAAATCAAGAGAATCTGTCTTCTTTAGGAACATCCACTTTTAGTCTCTGTGCAGGCTGGAAATCAGTTTAAGCGCATAAAAACAAGAACATACAGCTTTGAGGCAGTAAAGTGATGAAAGCATCAGGTATTCATGAAAATATCATGAAACTTGTAATTCCTGTGTCCTGAGACACATAATATGGTGGAAAATCAAGAGAATCTGTCTTCTTTAGGAACATCCACTTTTAGTCTCTGTGCAGGCTGGAAATCAGTTTAAGCGCTAAAAACAAGAACATACAGCTTTGAGGCAGTAAAGTGATGAAAGCATCAGGTATTCATGAAAATACCATGAAACTTGTAATTCCTGTGTCCTGAGACACATAATATGGTGGAAAATCAAGAGAATCTGTCTTCTTTAGGAACATCCACTTTTAGTCTCTGTGCAGGCTGGAAATCAGTTTAAGCGCATAAAAACAAGAACATACAGCTTTGAGGCAGTAAAGTGATGAAAGCATCAGGTATTCATGAAAATACCATGAAACTTGTAATTCCTGTGTCCTGAGACACATAATATGGTGGAAAATCAAGAGAATCTGTCTTCTTTAGGAACATCCACTTTTAGTCTCTGTGCAGGCTGGAAATCAGTTTAAGCGCATAAAAACAAGAACATACAGCTTTGAGGCAGTAAAGTGATGAAAGCATCAGGTATTCATGAAAATACCATGAAACTTGTAATTCCTGTGTCCTGAGACACATAATATGGTGGAAAATCAAGAGAATCTGTCTTCTTTAGGAACATCCACTTTTAGTCTCTGTGCAGGCTGGAAATCAGTTTAAGCGCATAAAAACAAGAACATACAGCTTTGAGGCAGTAAAGTGATGAAAGCATCAGGTATTCATGAAAATACCATGAAACTTGTAATTCCTGTGTCCTGAGACACATAATATGGTGGAAAATCAAGAGAATCTGTCTTCTTTAGGAACATCCACTTTTAGTCTCTGTGCAGGCTGGAAATCAGTTTAAGCGCATAAAAACAAGAACATACAGCTTTGAGGCAGTAAAGTGATGAAAGCATCAGGTATTCATGAAAATACCATGAAACTTGTAATTCCTGTGTCCTGAGACACATAATATGGTGGAAAATCAAGAGAATCTGTCTTCTTTAGGAACATCCACTTTTAGTCTCTGTGCAGGCTGGAAATCAGTTTAAGCGCATAAAAACAAGAACATACAGCTTTGAGGCAGTAAAGTGATGAAAGCATCAGGTATTCATGAAAATACCATGAAACTTGTAATTCCTGTGTCCTGAGACACATAATATGGTGGAAAATCAAGAGAATCTGTCTTCTTTAGGAACATCCACTTTTAGTCTCTGTGCAGGCTGGAAATCAGTTTAAGCGCATAAAAACAAGAACATACAGCTTTGAGGCAGTAAAGTGATGAAAGCATCAGGTATTCATGAAAATACCATGAAACTTGTAATTCCTGTGTCCTGAGACACATAATATGGTGGAAAATCAAGAGAATCTGTCTTCTTTAGGAACATCCACTTTTAGTCTCTGTGCAGGCTGGAAATCAGTTTAAGCGCATAAAACAAGAACATACAGCTTTGAGGCAGTAAAGTGATGAAAGCATCAGGTATTCATGAAAATACCATGAAACTTGTAATTCCTGTGTCCTGAGACACATAATATGGTGGAAAATCAAGAGAATCTGTCTTCTTTAGGAACATCCACTTTTAGTCTCTGTGCAGGCTGGAAATCAGTTTAAGCGCATAAAAACAAGAACATACAGCTTTGAGGCAGTAAAGTGATGAAAGCATCAGGTATTCATGAAAATATACCATGAAACTTGTAATTCCTGTGTCCTGAGACACATAATATGGTGGAAAATCAAGAGAATCTGTCTTCTTTAGGAACATCCACTTTTAGTCTCTGTGCAGGCTGGAAATCAGTTTAAGCGCATAAAACAAGAACATACAGCTTTGAGGCAGTAAAGTGATGAAAGCATCAGGTATTCATGAAAATACCATGAAACTTGTAATTCCTGTGTCCTGAGACACATAATATGGTGGAAAATCAAGAGAATCTGTCTTCTTTAGGAACATCCACTTTTAGTCTCTGTGCAGGCTGGAAATCAGTTTAAGCGCATAAAAACAAGAACATACAGCTTTGAGGCAGTAAAGTGATGAAAGCATCAGGTATTCATGAAAATACCATGAAACTTGTAATTCCTGTGTCCTGAGACACATAATATGGTGGAAAATCAAGAGAATCTGTCTTCTTTAGGAACATCCACTTTTAGTCTCTGTGCAGGCTGGAAATCAGTTTAAGCGCATAAAAACAAGAACATACAGCTTTGAGGCAGTAAAGTGATGAAAGCATCAGGTATTCATGAAAATACCATGAAACTTGTAATTCCTGTGTCCTGAGACACATAATATGGTGGAAAATCAAGAGAATCTGTCTTCTTTAGGAACATCCACTTTTAGTCTCTGTGCAGGCTGGAAATCAGTTTAAGCGCATAAAAACAAGAACATACAGCTTTGAGGCAGTAAAGTGATGAAAGCATCAGGTATTCATGAAAATACCATGAAACTTGTAATTCCTGTGTCCTGAGACACATAATATGGTGGAAAATCAAGAGAATCTGTCTTCTTTAGGAACATCCACTTTTAGTCTCTGTGCAGGCTGGAAATCAGTTTAAGCGCATAAAAACAAGAACATACAGCTTTGAGGCAGTAAAGTGATGAAAGCATCAGGTATTCATGAAAATACCATGAAACTTGTAATTCCTGTGTCCTGAGACACATAATATGGTGGAAAATCAAGAGAATCTGTCTTCTTTAGGAACATCCACTTTTAGTCTCTGTGCAGGCTGGAAATCAGTTTAAGCGCATAAAAACAAGAACATACAGCTTTGAGGCAGTAAAGTGATGAAAGCATCAGGTATTCATGAAAATACCATGAAACTTGTAATTCCTGTGTCCTGAGACACATAATATGGTGGAAAATCAAGAGAATCTGTCTTCTTTAGGAACATCCACTTTTAGTCTCTGTGCAGGCTGGAAATCAGTTTAAGCGCATATAACAAGAACATACAGCTTTGAGGCAGTAAAGTGATGAAAGCATCAGGTATTCATGAAAATACCATGAAACTTGTAATTCCTGTGTCCTGAGACACATAATATGGTGGAAAATCAAGAGAATCTGTCTTCTTTAGGAACATCCACTTTTAGTCTCTGTGCAGGCTGGAAATCAGTTTAAGCGCATAAAAACAAGAACATACAGCTTTGAGGCAGTAAAGTGATGAAAGCATCAGGTATTCATGAAAATACCATGAAACTTGTAATTCCTGTGTCCTGAGACACATAATATGGTGGAAAATCAAGAGAATCTGTCTTCTTTAGGAACATCCACTTTTAGTCTCT
This sequence comes from Pseudoliparis swirei, assembly GCF_029220125.1. Taxonomy (NCBI): domain Eukaryota; kingdom Metazoa; phylum Chordata; class Actinopteri; order Perciformes; family Liparidae; genus Pseudoliparis; species Pseudoliparis swirei. The sequence continues at coordinate 9,003,243 of NC_079407.1, forward strand.
GTGCAGGCTGGAAATCAGTTTAAGCGCATAAAAACAAGAACATACAGCTTTGAGGCAGTAAAGTGATGAAAGCATCAGGTATTCATGAAAATACCATGAAACTTGTAATTCCTGTGTCCTGAGACACATAATATGGTGGAAAATCAAGAGAATCTGTCTTCTTTAGGAACATCCACTTTTAGTCTCTGTGCAGGCTGGAAATCAGTTTAAGCGCATAAAAACAAGAACATACAGCTTTGAGGCAGTAAAGTGATGAAAGCATCAGGTATTCATGAAAATACCATGAAACTTGTAATTCCTGTGTCCTGAGACACATAATATGGTGGAAAATCAAGAGAATCTGTCTTCTTTAGGAACATCCACTTTTAGTCTCTGTGCAGGCTGGAAATCAGTTTAAGCGCATAAAAACAAGAACATACAGCTTTGAGGCAGTAAAGTGATGAAAGCATCAGGTATTCATGAAAATACCATGAAACTTGTAATTCCTGTGTCCTGAGACACATAATATGGTGGAAAATCAAGAGAATCTGTCTTCTTTAGGAACATCCACTTTTAGTCTCTGTGCAGGCTGGAAATCAGTTTAAGCGCATAAAAACAAGAACATACAGCTTTGAGGCAGTAAAGTGATGAAAGCATCAGGTATTCATGAAAATACCATGAAACTTGTAATTCCTGTGTCCTGAGACACATAATATGGTGGAAAATCAAGAGAATCTGTCTTCTTTAGGAACATCCACTTTTAGTCTCTGTGCAGGCTGGAAATCAGTTTAAGCGCATAAAACAAGAACATACAGCTTTGAGGCAGTAAAGTGATGAAAGCATCAGGTATTCATGAAAATATCATGAAACTTGTAATTCCTGTGTCCTGAGACACATAATATGGTGGAAAATCAAGAGAATCTGTCTTCTTTAGGAACATCCACTTTTAGTCTCTGTGCAGGCTGGAAATCAGTTTAAGCGCATAAAAACAAGAACATACAGCTTTGAGGCAGTAAAGTGATGAAAGCATCAGGTATTCATGAAAATACCATGAAACTTGTAATTCCTGTGTCCTGAGACACATAATATGGTGGAAAATCAAGAGAATCTGTCTTCTTTAGGAACATCCACTTTTAGTCTCTGTGCAGGCTGGAAATCAGTTTAAGCGCATAAAAACAAGAACATACAGCTTTGAGGCAGTAAAGTGATGAAAGCATCAGGTATTCATGAAAATACCATGAAACTTGTAATTCCTGTGTCCTGAGACACATAATATGGTGGAAAATCAAGAGAATCTGTCTTCTTTAGGAACATCCACTTTTAGTCTCTGTGCAGGCTGGAAATCAGTTTAAGCGCATAAAAACAAGAACATACAGCTTTGAGGCAGTAAAGTGATGAAAGCATCAGGTATTCATGAAAATACCATGAAACTTGTAATTCCTGTGTCCTGAGACACATAATATGGTGGAAAATCAAGAGAATCTGTCTTCTTTAGGAACATCCACTTTTAGTCTCTGTGCAGGCTGGAAATCAGTTTAAGCGCATAAAAACAAGAACATACAGCTTTGAGGCAGTAAAGTGATGAAAGCATCAGGTATTCATGAAAATATCATGAAACTTGTAATTCCTGTGTCCTGAGACACATAATATGGTGGAAAATCAAGAGAATCTGTCTTCTTTAGGAACATCCACTTTTAGTCTCTGTGCAGGCTGGAAATCAGTTTAAGCGCATAAAAACAAGAACATACAGCTTTGAGGCAGTAAAGTGATGAAAGCATCAGGTATTCATGAAAATACCATGAAACTTGTAATTCCTGTGTCCTGAGACACATAATATGGTGGAAAATCAAGAGAATCTGTATTCTTTAGGAACATCCACTTTTAGTCTCTGTGCAGGCTGGAAATCAGTTTAAGCGCATAAAAACAAGAACATACAGCTTTGAGGCAGTAAAGTGATGAAAGCATCAGGTATTCATGAAAATACCATGAAACTTGTAATTCCTGTGTCCTGAGACACATAATATGGTGGAAAATCAAGAGAATCTGTCTTCTTTAGGAACATCCACTTTTAGTCTCTGTGCAGGCTGGAAATCAGTTTAAGCGCATAAAAACAAGAACATACAGCTTTGAGGCAGTAAAGTGATGAAAGCATCAGGTATTCATGAAATACGAGTTTTAATTAATGTATTGTCACCTAAAAAAAGAAAATAAAGGAGAGTGACCAGCAGTAAGTCTTCACGCCAATTCATATGATCCGACAACGCTTATTGCTGTCAGAATACGCAGGCGAAACAACATATATAACATAATAATAAATAAGACTAGAGGACGCTTTTTACAATTCATAACAGCATTGTAGAAAAGAGAGATAACAAACGGCAAAGATACGTTGATCAGAGACGTATTTGTTATTATAATACGTCAAATACAAACGTAATCTGGAGAGAAATACGTTTCAGTCAAACGTAATTTGGAGAGAAATACGTTTCAGTCAAACGTAACTGCAAATTGCATTTTAGGTCTGGGGGAACGTAATTTTTGTGATACAGGGTTGTATAGTTAGGGCTGAATCAGGTTCACCTGGTCCAGCCCCTTGATATGCTGCTATAGGCTTATAGCTGCCGGGGGACGTTTTAGGATGCACTGAGCACCTATCTCCTCTTTTTTCTCTCCTTAGGGATGAATTTTCATCTCTCAATCACACGTTACTAACTCTGCTTTCTCCCCGGAGTCCTTTTGACTTCACGTCTCATGGGGTCATCGGACCCTATGAGACGGCATAGATCCTATCTGCCTGATGGATCATCGAGGTCTGGGTCGTGGAATTCCTGCTACCGACTACGCCACTGTACTGTTGAGACTCCGCCCACTGTTGAGACTCCGCCCACTCCTCCTCTCTACCGCCATCTGCCTGATGGATCGTGGAGGTCTCCATCGTGGAATATGCCTACTATGAACTATTCATACACTCTGTCATATTCATTGATTGTATTTTAACTCTAAATCTGTCCTTCTGTACACATTACATCTATTGCACCTGTCCATCCTGGAGAGGGATCCTCCTCTGTTGCTCTCCTGAAGGTTTCTTCCCTTTTTTTCCCCCTGAAGGGTTATTTGGGAGTTTTTCCTGATCCGATGCAGGGTTTTGGGGCCGGGATGTCTGTGTGTACAGATTGTAAAGCACTCAGAGACACATTTTTATTTGTGAAATAGGGCTATACAAATAAACTAAGAACTGAATAATGTTTTAAACAGTTTAACCACAATGTCCAAAAAGTCCCCCAAAATTGTTACATCAACGCGTAAGACACATCTCTGATTAATGCTTTTTTATGAACAATAATTTACATCTTACAAAATGCAAACAAATATTTCGTAATTATTTGCTTGAACATCAAATATTTGCATCACTGTACAAACAAGGCTTTACAATCATGCTGATCTGTGCTGATACATTCTATACAGTTACGACAAATTTCAGTTATTTACCGTTATAGTATTTATCCCTTGTTTGTGTGTGTACTCATGCTGTATTGACACTTTTAAAGAGGTAATCCACACAAAGTTCATATTTTCACTCGAACACTGGAGGCTCGGAATTTGTTCGTTGAATAAAGACTGGTCAGTTTGGGCTCATGGTAGGTCTAAAATTGTATTGGACTGTATATGACAGTGTGCTAATTGCGTTATTATAGCTGAGGGTCCATGTGTATTGCACAGGAATTTAAATTGTAAACTCACCAGTAGCTGCACTTGTAGTATATTATATATTTCCAAGTACATGTCACTAAAACTACAATCACACTTTCTGACATCTGTATAATATATGTACATAATGTAGGACTATAAATATTATGAGTTATTTAATTATCTGTGTACATTGTTTTTTTGAATTTGCAGAGATTAATTAATTAATACTCGTCTACTCACGAGTGTTGCTTTCATTATGTGACAGTCATGTTCTAACAAGATGACATAGATGGCGGAGAGAGATTCTTTTTTTTAACGGTTCTTCATTAGAAATTCAGAGCATATCTATTGTTTGAGCAGGAAGATTGCAGCTAACAGCGTCAACAGTGCAAATAATGTTGACTACAGAGATGAATTACAGAGTGCGCGCTTCTGCATTGATGCTGTTGGTTTGGAGGATGTGATCAGCTGTAACTGCCCCATGAAAGCAATGCAGACAGGCAAAGAAAAACTGGGATTACGCACACAGAGGGAGAGTGACTTCATACTCGGCTCAGGTAAACATTACAAATAGTTGTTTAATGCTCTGAATATCGAATTTAGCACCTGTAAAGTAAGAACAAATTTAAATAATCATGACACCGCGGAGAGACCATCAGGGTTCTTAATGTTAACGACTCAAGACTAAAAATAAATACATACAAATAAAATTATCATTTGAAAAAATGTTCCCTGAACTTAAAATATCTCGAAAGAAAGAAAAAAAACTTAACTGAAACTATATAGCCTGGTTAAAATGAACATTAATTCATTTTTGTTATGATTTGTGTAATGTTCTGTCTGACATGACAATGAATGACAGAAATTAAACAGACTTGACATTTTAGGAGATGAAAAAATTTCTTTTCAAATATACCCTCTTATTTTTTCATTTCCAGGCCAATCCTAATTAAGTTATTAGATAACAAGAAGATGGTTTAAAAATGTTAGTAAATCAAATGCCATTTAATCAGGCTATTCAGCTCAATTCTAATGTTAACTACGATCAAGCTGAAAAACGATATCTTCTGAGTGTGGTAGCTAAAGACAAGCAAAACTAATAACATTTAAACAATTAAAACTAAACTAGCAAACACACTCTGAATAATACAAATAGACTGAAAGTCAAAACTAAAACTAAATAACAACTGAAAGTTAATACTAACTTTTACAGGAACATCAGAGTTTGATTTCAAGGACATCTTACCCACTTGCCGCTTCTGTAAAATGTGTCTAAAATGCCATTCTTTACCCAAAATTGAAAGCTGTTTTTGAACCATTTGGAGTACATGTATGGTTTGGGTATCATTTGAAAGGTACCACCTAAGTGTGTGTCCCCAACAGTCAGAATCACTAAATGCTTCTAGAATTGAGTAATAGAAGTTATAACCCACTGAAGTCGAAGGTTTATATTTCCCGCCTGAATATGCTTTTGCAAAAGGATGCTTGCAGATGAGTATAGCTGGGACTTATTAGCTGGATACAATGGACAACAATGGGAACACAGCATAAGGCTTTACCTAGTCCAAGTTCAAATTTGATATGATAATACCACAGAAAAAGAATATTTTACACATGTTTTTTAAGGGTACGTCTAAGCATTTTTTTTTTACATGGAATCGGGTCAAAATGACCCGAAGGCAACATAAAGGTTAAAAGCCTTCCAAAAGACCCTCGCTAACCATGATCACATACCTAGGCTAAAAAACACTTTGATCTAATGAAAGGTGACACTGAGAGGTACTATCCAGATTCATTATCAGTATTCCTGACCAAGAGCAATTGAAGCATAAACACATTATAGTGCTTACTCCATTACTCCATTTTAAAGAAAATAATTTGAGTAGACTGTTCTGATCAGCCGCCATGCCAACCTGTAGTCATATATATATATATATATTTATATAGTCCGACTTAGGTATCTAGAAAATAGCATGCATTTTGTGGTATGTATACCAGTTTGGATATGGATGTACACCAAGCTAAGCAGATATGTATCTGTGGAGTGCAATATGTGTATGCGTGACTCTGTACACATTTCAAGATGACACCACAGATGTTTGTTCAGATGTCCTGTCACTTTTTTAGCAACTGGGACTGTTGGAATCCTCCGTCGTAATTACTGTGACGATAAGATGAAACATTTTACAGCCAGCAATCAACTCTGGCTGTACTCAACAAGACTTTGGGTGGAGAATCACTTTAGCTAATTTCCTTATTTGAATATTCATAGACACAGACTTCAGTAATCATTGCTAATTTGGAGAAAATAGGATTTCATGAGACACTTGAACAGTGGTCCTGAAAGCTAAATGCACTGCATGTATTTGTTGTGTTTTCGATGTTTGCAGCGTGTTTCTATATTTAATTTAGTTGTGTTTAATAATGAGGTGTCGAGGTTGCCGTACACTTCCATTTTTGTCTTGTGGCTGTGTGGTATAATTCAGTGTTGAAAGGTATTTTACAATCAAATTAACACATTTAACTTTAAAAAAACATGCCCATGAAGGATCCCTGTACAAGACTGTTCGAGTTCTTGCCATCTCCAAATACAGCTCTCAACCAAACAGAGAGATTTGCTCCATGCATTACACACCACTGTTTGTGGTCCTACAAACTACCTTCAGCATGCATTTATATGAGACATGCAGCATCGCTTGTACGAAATAATTGACTCAAGTGCTTTGATTATTTGAATTTCTAAAACCATCAACTGCAAAGTGAAAATCAAAGAAAAAGGTATAATTATTTGGGATTTAAGTCACATGTATCCTGATCAGTTATTTTGGTGCATGTTTCCTGAATGTTGACATTCATCACTGTTACTGTTTCACTGCTCACTTGATTGCTCTCCAAATTTGATCAATTCAAGGATTGGAAAAGTTGAAGAACTTTGGAGTACGCCTCCCAATCCTGGCTCCAGTTTGCAAGACTCCTTCACCGTCCTGGGCGTGCTGGATCCTGAAAGCCTCTCTCAGGTTCTGAGATCGGACCTCCTTGTTCAGGATCTCTTCTACTAATCGACTAGGGAACCAGCCCCTTTCGCCATCATGGAGCCTTTCACCCATCATCCAGCCTGGAACACAGAAGACACAGAGAGACCTCGGTGACATGAAGATGGAAAGGGGAAACGATCCACAAGACTGGAACATGAAAGCCTCTACACACCATCGTCTGTTCTTTCAAGGAGGTTTAACACATCGGCCATCTCGATGGAGAGTTCATCTGACTCCTGAGATGAGTATGTCTTAATACATTGCACCTGTGGAGAGTCTGATAAATATCACAGATAGTTAGTTTCATATCTCCATGCCTTTGTGTTTTGAGGACTGTCCACAATGTTCATATTTTGTCTCACCTTGTTGATGGGCACTGGTAGACATAAAGCGTGTGCGCCGGCTAGGAGTGAGGGCACACATCCAGCGCAGCTTATCACTCCTGTTCACAGGATTTAATGATCAGTATCCAGATAAAAAATTATAATTTTTTTAAACTTAGTTATTTTATGTATTTTCACAAAACAGTATTAGTCTGTTTTCTTTCAAACAAACCCATCTACAGCTGACCCCCATCTCATTCACAATCGTTCAGTAGAACACTACGTTGATTCTACTTCAGATACTCACATACTGGATGTCTTGAGCATGTAGCTGACTGGACGCTCCTCTTGGTTATCCAGCAGTTTCAGATTAAAGACATTGGCCAGAATTTGGCCCTGGTCATCAAGATCTTCAGTTCTCAGCATGGCTCGTGTGCATGAGTCAATAACCTGGAACTTCTCTCCACTGACAACAAGTTGAATGAATTAACATTCTGAATGTAAACATATATGTACACATTTGTGGTGCTTTTGAATTGTATTGCGTTATACTGTTTACTTATTTTTGTCCAGTCTATTAACCTTCAATGAGTGTAGGCTAAACAACAAAAGACCTCTCTGTGTAAAGTAATACAGAGACACCGCACCACAAACTATATCCATCATAGTGATTAAACAGCTGAACACCTCTATAAAACAGTTTCAACACAAACTGAACATTAGAAGCTTCATGTAAGAAGGATTTAGTTTACTTAGTAGTTCACAGTGAGCATACATTAACAAATGCTTACCTCGAGCTGCGCTTGGTAATCAACAGCAGGTTGTTGAAGAGGAACAAGTAGACTGGTTGGTAGAGCTTACGACTTCGCATGGTCCTAGTACTCTTAGGTCCAGCCATTTGCTGCACTTCACCCTTTTTCAGCAACCAGCGTGAGTGAGAAATGATGGGCACAGACTACAGGATGAAAGACAGAGATTTTAAATCAGGGTTACTGCAATGTTTCCTTATTTCTCAAACTAATGTAATTTCATAATTGCTGCACAGTGTCATTCTGATGTGTTAGTTCGTACATCATGTGGTCACTTGATACGATATGATATATATGATATGATATTCCTTTATTTGTCCCACAGTGGGGAAATTTCAAAAATCACAGCAGCGGTGCACATCAGAGCATCAATGAAAATAAATATAAAACACGATCCCAAAAACTAAATACTAATACTAATACTAGATATACAGGGGGAAAATATAGTAAAGTGCTGAGTAAAGTAAAGTGCAGAGTTTGCCAGGATCTCCAGCGATCTACTGCAGTGTGTTGTGCAGCCTAACAGCAGCAGGAAGGAAGGACTTGTGGTACCTCTCCCTCAGACACCGGGGATGAATCAGCCGGTGTCTGAAGGAGCTGTGCAGAGCTGCAAGTGTGTCATGCATGGGGTGGGAGGTGTGGTTCATCAGGGACGATAGCTTTGCCATCATCCTCCTGTCCCCCACCACCTCCACAGTATCCAGAGGACACCCCAGCACGCTGCTGGCCTTCTTTATCAGCTTGTTCAGCCTCTTCCTGTCATGATCTATGTACAGTAAGATACATTTGTAACTGTGTTTTGTGTGACCTCTGAACATTAGTAGGTGTGGAGAACCTGACCGTAATCATAATTACTTATCACGGATTATGATTAGTTAACATAGTGTTGTTCAATCACAAAGAGCCAAACCCAATTTAGCCTAAACCTATGGGACTGAACTCCAAATTAATAAAAATAAGGGCCAACCCTGCAATTTGTTTCTTTTTACCCTTTTGAAAACAAGCCTATTTTCTAGGTTTCTGCTCGAAATAACATACCCAAAATAAAAAAGGGTGTATCTCTGCAACTACAAAGGCTATTTGAATAATGTTGGTGTTATAATCAGGGGTGCACATAACTGGTACGCAGGTACGCATGCGCGAAAATAATCAACAATGCGTAATGCCACTTGTGTTACTTCGCGCCTTTGCGTACTTGACCGATCTGATATTGATCGTCTCTACACAGCAGCATGTCAATCTGTCTCTACGTGTCGCGTTAACACTTCTCGGCTCTCCGTCTCCCCCTCCGTCTCCCCCGTCCGTCCGTCCGTCAACAACTCTTCTCGGCTCGCGTGCGGCAGAGCTCCGATGCCGTGATGCGCGCACACAGGTGAGCACACTCTCACTAGCACCTCCCCCCCCCGTAGGTGGACGTCACAAAAGCTGACGCTACATATGGAGTGAGTACCAAACACCATCTCCCGGTACTCACCTGAATAACTCACTGAAAAAATTATGTGCACCCCAGGTTATAATAAAGGAAACCATGTGAGCTTTTGTTCAGATGTGTAAATAATAGTATATATGTTACTAATTAAGAGTAAATAAAGATGAAACCCAACAAAAATAGAAAAATTGTTTCAGGTTCGCCTAGAAAAGAAAAGCACTTTCAGGATGTTTATCTCGGCAAAAGTTTAAACACCCAGATAATAACACAATATGTGAAAAGTCTCTCTCAAAGTTTGACTTTGAAAAAGTGAAGCAAAATAGTTAGAGAGTTTTAAAGTGAACATTTGGGCACCATCTGTTCCTTTTGAATTTACTCAAGTACCAAACCATATATTTTACTTGTATATTACTTATGGTGTTCAATACATCCAAATACAGCGGTCTTTGGCTTTTTTCCAGGAAATCAAAGATAGAAGAACGATAAAACAAAGTGGTGCTGTGCGTGATGATAATTTTCCTCTCCCTCACTGCAGAGATTTACGCACGGAGATATATCAGCCGGGGAAGGGCCGGTTTAAAAAAAGAACATGTCTTTCGAATCATTAGAGACAATCGAATCGATTGGTACCAAGAACAAAAAGATTGACACCAGTGTGAGCAAATAGGATACAGAAAGGCGTCGCTATTTGTGAAACGTGAAATCCGATGCTGAAATTGAACTTCCTTACACCTGACTTTCATGTCATTGATGCATGTCCGGGATCATTTTAAAGATGCAGATACATACACGGAATAGATATCAGTCTGATTCGATCGGCGAAATTCTTTTTTTCTTCTTCGAAACAACAAAGGTTAGCAGTATTTGCTGACTGTAAAGCGATGAAGCGATTCATGTTGCTGTATTCTTTGGCTCATATCTCTGTGATGCTTTGGTGCAGAAGGATTCTGTATATATGGAGCGCTCTTGCTTTCTAACATCTCATTTTTTTCCAATAGCACCGAGCTACGTGTCGCTAGTTACAGGTGGGCCGTTGTTATAATATGTTTTAATATGCATGTATAACGCAATGAGGATCGCATTATCATGTATTCAGTCTTGACAGGATACACTCTGTGGCTCTTTACCAAACAGTACTACAACCCGCAACATGGTCTCAACATGGAACAGCATGTCAGCAATCTCTTCACGTCTTTGGATATATGCATCAGCTAAATTATATGTAATGTAATTGTGACGCCCACCAACGTGTTTGCACATGTGTGGTATGTGTTTTTTTTGTTTCCATTGACAAATTCTAAATTTATAAAGTACTGAAATACTTTAGTTTTGTATCGATCATTCCACCCTACAGCCAGGAGGAGGCAGGGTGATGCTCTATTTTGCTTCAGGCAGGCTTTACTACGGGAGAACGGTTTACGAGCATAATTTTGCGAGTGACGTTTCCTCATTCTGCGGAGCGATGCACAATGACCAGACGTGAATGTTCTTGGTGTCATTTGTGTGTCCTGTTTCCAGGTGGGTGAGGAAGGAATGTGAAGTGAATACGTTTCTTTGGATGCAGTTACTGTTTTAGCAGCTATCTAGCAAGGAGATGGGTGTCTGAAGTGTCATCAATGGGAGATATGTCCCCTCCCAGTGGTTGCAGCAGACACTACAACCCATCATAGCAGATGGGTAATAAACTCCAATCCCCATAGTCAGCAGGGCAGGCGGAGCCAAGGCTGATGCCCAGCTGAACAAGATAGAGCTGATTAACTGAAGAGAGAAGGCATGAGGAAGAACAAAGGAGAGGAGCAGAGGATATGAATGAAGAGACTACTTATGTTTGTTTTGTGTAACAGCTTGTATGCCGGAGTTAAGTTTACCTTTTTAAATACAGATTTTTGTGTTGGAAACCACTGCTTGTCGTCCTGATTTGTGCACCCACGCCTCACAATCTGACCTAGATCTCTCAATACATCACAATAAGTGTTTGCTAAAATGGCAACACAGCATCACGCCCGTCAAGAGTATTATTATTGTGTGTCCTGTTTCCAGAATCACATCATCTTCAACTTGGTTCAAATCCTGGTATCTGTACCATAATGATGTAATAAATTCCTTCAATCAAAGATTTTACAAGTCAGTGTAGACACACCTGGCAGAGATTGTGCACTCTCCTGAGTGCACCTTCTAGCTATGTCACAATACTGTGAACTGTCCTCAGCCCCACCTTTTATACAATCATACTTTCTTCAGAGGGTTTAGGGACCTTCTTAATCAGGTAAAAACTTTGTAATTTTTTTTTATCTTACCAGTTCATGTTAATATGAATAGTCTCAAAGTCTGTTGGACTCATAGATTCCTCATCAGTATACAAGTCTGGGAACTAACACAATTTAGCAACACAGATCATTAATGTTCCTTGTCATCAGTGCTATTTGTCAGGGTGGTGCATCATCTGAGAGTATTCTTCCTTTGTAATGCTTTCAGAAAGGTCCACTGTAGCATCCATGGTTCTTTTTCTTTGCTAATCTGGCAAAGAGATGGTAAATGGACCTGTACTTGTACAGCACTTTACACAGTCTTCCGACAACTCAAAGTACTTTCACACTACATAACATCATTCACCTATCATACACTGATGGGAGGGGCTACCATGCAAGGTGCCACCTGCCCATTAGAAGTTTCTAACATTCACAAATCGTAGGCACAGCTACAGGAGCAATTTGAGGTTAAGTGGCTTGCACAAGGACACAACGACATGGGCTTGCGGAGCCAGGGATTGAACCGCCGATCCTCTGATTGAAGGACGACACTCACCACTGAGCCACAGTCGTCACCATATGTTTCCTTCTTAACATAATTGAGAATGCAGTTAGTTGGAAAGTCATTTTGTAGGAGTTGTTCATAGTTGTTTTCATATTTCTTCCAGGTGGAATTATTAATGTAACAATCATTAAGTTGCAAGGAAATCCAACTAATTTAGTTTTTAGAATCAGTAGTTTATAGTTTATACAGTTGTTTACATGAACTCTACTCATCCCTCTTGCAAGCAACTTCACGTCTTTCCTTCTTGCAGTGGCATATTTTACTAGTCTCATTCATGTTATGTATTTACCATTAAGTATTGACCATCTGAATGCAATTAAAACAGAAATACTATGTGATCGTGCTATACTTACAATCTTTACACCTTTTGAAGGATAAACCGTGTGTCAAACAGAGCAAAAGATATTGACATTTCTCAAACTTTGGAATAGGACTTATTTCCTCATGACGTTTTGAGTCTTTAAATCCAGACTTGAAGAAGGCAGTCTCTAAATTGGGACACAGTTTTAGTCTGAACAAATCTCATTAATCCTGAACACCATTATTGTATCTCACTGTTTGATTGTTACTATCAGATTGGGCTGATCCTCTTCTACTATTTTGTTTCAGCCACATCATCAAGGCTTCATATTATGAAATTAATGCAGGACTAGAAGAAACCTAGGTACAAACTGCCATCATGAAAACATGTTGCCTCTGTACCTGTACTCTAGCAATGACAATAAATTGAATCCAATCCAAACCAATCCAAAATTTACCTTGGATTTAAAATCCAGTGTTTTCTCAATGCTGATAAGCTCTTCAGTGCGACTCATTTTCCTCACCCCTTCGTTACACTCTTTCACGATCTGGGGAAGACACAAATACACAACATCAATCCATAATTGTAGAACATCTTGAATTTGGTTATTTTTTCAAAAGGAAAGCAAAAATATATCACCATTGGGCTGTGAATTCATTAAGTTACCCGGGAAAACTGTGGTTGCATCTAAGCTAAGTGACAGCTGATTGTGGCGGTCTATGTGGTCCACTACAACCAGAAGCATGCAAATAAATCATGCATGTAATATTATAACAGCTGTAATATGTCAAACATTCATGAGACTCAATAATGTTAAGTCTTTTTTACAGAAAATCATGATCTGAGTTTTGACTCCACTGACATGGAAATTAGTTTGGATAATTGTAATTAGACCCAGTGAATGTATGATGTTGTACAGCAGGTGTAAATAAGAATTCTGATTACAAAAACTGTACATCTGTTAGTCCTATCAAATCAAACTTGATTTTCTCGACTAATATCCCATTGGTTTTCTCTGCAGGATCAAAAACACTGAATATGGTAAGCTTTGTGGCGCCACTGTAAAAAAACACAGATTGAACACAAGTTCTTGAAAACTAGTTGTGACTTGGATTGGTTGCAAAGTCATGGCAAGCTTACCAATCACACCTGATTTAAATGTGTTGTAACTCTGAAATGCTGTTCAGCTGTAAACATAACATCTATTGCATCTGTCCATCCGGAGAGACGGATCCTCCTCTGTTGCTCTCCTGAAGGTTTCTTCTCTTTTTTCCCCATGAAAGGGTTTTTCCTGACCCAATCTGAGGTCCTGGGACAGGTATATCGTACGTGTACAGCCCTCTGAGGAAAATTTGTAATTTGTGATATTGGGCTATAGCCCAAATAAACTGAATTTAATTGAATGTACAACCCCAATGGTGAGTGATTTCTAAATAACTAGCCTCACCCAATTTTAACTTTGGACCAAAGAAAAACCATGCAAGAAGCAGAACATATGTTGTTTTAAAGGGTATTAATGAGTTAAGGTTGTTATTATTTTATGATTTCTCATTGTTATTTATTGTTAGTGGAAGTGTATTGTGACAAGGTAGAAGCTATTCATGGTTTTAGTTTGATATTAGAACATATATATATCAGGGGCTAAGTGTGTGGGGGCTTCATATTCATTATTTCAGGTACTGGTGAGACAATGAGATACAAACCAGGCAGCTTATCAGACAAAAAATAGACTGGGCTGCTGTGTTGGAAAGTCATCATGGCAACAATAATTGTATTGTTCATGTCAAGAATCAATATATGTCCCGCTCATCTATACAGGAAATCCTGTGCTTGCTTGTAAAGAAATATGCCAAGATAATGATTATTACATTTATGTAATTATAGTCATATCATTATGTTGACAGACTCCTTTGGCCCCTTGCCTTTCTCAACCCAATTTGAGCTACGCCCTTGACTGATGCTCACCTGTTCCAGTTGCTGATGTGCTTTAATAGCATTCCCTTCCCTCTTTGAGTTTTCCTCTGCTTTTTTCAGGATATTCTGTTAAAGGAAAAGAAAGTGAAATGAAAATAAATAACAACACCCCTAATTATGACTGCAACTTCGTTATTTTCAAATCATATCCAGACTCACTGTTGAATATTACCACTTCACTGTAAAGTATCTGTTTATGTGCATTTAGTTTTAACTCATGTTGGCACACTTACTTGTACGAGCAACTTGAGCCTTGTGATCCTCTGGAAGGGAAGGATGAGGAATGAGGTAAAGGACAGGCCCCTGACCGTTGGATCGTTCTCCAGTGAAGCCATAGCCTCCCGAAAAGCCAGGTTTCCCTCTCTGGACAGACATGTTAGACACCACAATGCTTAGTTGATCCTACATTAAACCTTTGTGTGGTGTTCGGTTCTGTGGAACCCATTTTCTTATTTTATCAAAAGAAAAATTATACGATTAATAATTTTTTCAGACTCATTGGCCTTGGCTCATTTTCTGTGAAGAACATATCAGAACACATTTTCAATGACCACACACTGTGCTGTGTTTTTATCTACTTATTCTGAAAGAGTTGAGATTGAGATCATTAGATGATGCAACATTTAAAGAAATATAATCTGATTGATTGGGGTGATGAGGCACTTAAAATTAGCCCATACATTTTTATGTATTTAACTTGTCTGTGATATTTTGCCATGCTTCTTGTCTAGTGCTCACATCGGTGGCAGTGTTAGATGTTGCCATGGTTATGGTCTTAATCCTCATATGCGTTCATATCGTCTCCTGCTCAGCGGAGAAAAAAAGAGGCTTTTCCTTTAAGTTTATTTGCCATTGTACTGTTACACAATCATGGTTTCGGTGATCAACGCTTCCCCCTTTTGAAGTAGAACGGACACGCGCAATTATCCTGATTACTGAAGTCTGGTTCGATTAACAAGATTCTTTGAGCCTTTGAGAAACTGAGATAGCCTGACTTCAATCATCGGGTTAATTTAAACTGGCTAAAAGGACATTTGAGCGACTTAGTTGAACCATATTCGAGGAACGGGGCCCTGGTGCCAGATAGTGTTTTTTATTCCTAATGTGTGCATCGCCTTCCAGCAATATTATCCAGTTAGTTTTCTCTTGGTTTATGACTTGGTTTTTAAACTTTGCCTGCTCCCTATCTGATTTGTTTGCCTTTCTGAACTGAACCCTGTGTATGACCTCTTTGACTGAGTAAAAGGCCTGGCCTTTGCCAGTGTCTTCCACTACTTCTGAGTCAGTTTGAAGAAGGAGCGTGCCTTACAACTGAGAGAAAAGGAAAGCAGCTCTTCTCTTTTTTAGTATCAACATATCTTTTCACCATGTTTTTTAACAGTTTTGTCATGTACTTCCTCCGCTGATATAACTTATCCTTCTACATTTACGCTCAGCCACTGATGTTGTTGTTTGTGAAAAGTAATTAGGCTTGGCACTCCTATCACCCATATGAGTGGGATCAGACTGTATCACCAAACATTTGACATCATGTACTGTGCATCTACAAAACAAATGGGTAATGGCATTTAATATATATATATATATGTATATATTCTTTCTTCATTTTGAATTTAAGTTAATACACCATTTATAGGTTTTAAAATTTTCACATTTAGTTTAGAAACAACCAGCAGGTTTCAGCAGTTTTTCCGGTAGCTTGCAGAAATCCCATGGTGGAACTTCTGCCATCCGAGGAACCTGTCCTCTGCAGCGCGTGGGGACGCCACCCTCTCACTCTGGTATGTGTGGTTCATGAAGTGGGCCATACGCATTATGTTCAAACTCAACCACACCCTGCACATCACATTTGTTATGATCAAAAGCAAACCTGTTTTTTACTGAAAGGCCAGGCTGACAACATTCACACAAAAAATAGCAGCGAAAGATGACGCCTGTTATTTTTTCTCCCTATTCCTCTCTCTCATCATCAGTAGTCAAATAGGTCGCAGTGTTGTTCTGAATAGCGTATAAAGATATAGTCACATTGAATTTAGACAATAGCTACTCACAAAATGCGCCTGTAGTTCTTCTCCTGGTAGACCTGGTTGATGACGTATTTAATGAAGACATCGAAGTGGTTCACAGCATGTAGGTAAACAATGTCACACACATCAGAAATCAAAATAGACTTCTCAATTCGGTGCTCAAGATCCATCAGGAACCTGAAAATATGAAGGGATCATTATCCAGGGATATAAAGAACAAGCTTGTTTGCTGGACTGGAATTTGATCAGACTTTCAATTATGAAGTGACTTATGTTAATCAAGAACTCGTCCTACCTTTCACTGGCCTTCATCACTTCCTCGATGTTGGAGAACAGAAAATGCACATCGGATTGGCTGAGCAAGTTGATTAAGTCAGGGTTACGTAGGAAGTGAGCCTCTAAAATCTCCAAACTCTTGTAGTACGATGCTTCTGAGGTAACAAGCTCGAACATGGCCTAAAAAGAAAAACAAATCACAATGCCACATAAATACTAACTGAGGATCCCTACACCCAGAACAGTTGATGTGATGACAATCTGATCTGGCGGCACAGTTGAATGAGGCTCATTGATTTTCTTTTACTGACTTTTACTGGAAAACCAAACTAGATGTACCCTTAATTTCCCTTGAGCACCACGCGATTTAGATTTTAGTGTTTTTTTTTTTTACATTTAACATTTGTGCTTTTAAGTGAATATCTTCACAACCATTAAATGCAATATGGTTCAGACATTCATGTAAAGGATGGATTGCAATAACTGTGGTGATCCCATAACAAACATCAGGTCAAATATTGAATGTGTCCAACAATTTGGTTTCTGCCTGAATATTTGCCAAAGTAATGGCATTCTTATTACAGCCTCAGCTGCACTGCACATATACACTTGAATTGAATATTGTATAACCAACTTTTGTATATCTATAGAAGCCTTCACTAGCAGTAAATTGCTCACCTCCTGTATTATAATTTCACTCTGTGGTAACTGACTGAGCAGGCCGCTGGCCTGCACAACTTCCAGGTTCTGCCACAAGCTCAGTGACCGAGCATTGTTCCTTAGCTGCAGCTGTAATACTGGTGGGGACATGACACCGGACCCTTCCACCACAGTCCCTGGTGAGACACCAGGAGAAAGGTTCTCACGCTGCCGCCTTTGCTCAATCTCCTGCTGCTTGGAGGTGTCCCGGTATTCTTGGTACAGGAAGGCTGGAGAGTCAAAGGATAATGAGTCAGGCATGAAGTACAGATATAGACTTTCTTTTTTCTTTTTGCAAAGGTCTGGGTAGCATTTCAGTTGAAAAAAAACAGCTACTATGGACATACAAGATAGACAATTTCACTTGTTGATATGATGCGCTATTTCACATTTCCCACACAATTTAACACAAGTGATAATTCAACTACACACAACTACATTTTTCTGTTCTCCTGCTCCCTGCTTGTAGTAGTTTGTAGTTAGTTGTAGTAACAAGTTTGGGTAGCTATTGCCCTGCTGCTTCCGTGTGTGACAATCCTCTCAGAAAGATACTTGAGATTCTAAAAGCCTGTTCTTAACCAGGTAGTCAGTTGCAAATAACACACATAGGATGAAGTAGATGTTAGTTCGCAATGCTCAAATCAGGGAATCCAACATATAGTTTATTTAGTATAGCCCGTAATTAGAAACGTGCCTTTACAATCTGTACACTTAAGACATCCCTGTCCTAGGACCTCACAACGGATCTGGAAAAACTCCCTAAAAAACTGAAAAAATCTTTCCCAGGAAATAAACGGAAGACACCTTCAGGAGAGCAACAGAGGAGGATCCCTCTCCCCGGATCGACAGAAGGCTCTGTCATTCGTTCGCATGGCTTCTCCTACCATAGCTATGCTGATGACACCCAACTGATCCTCTCGTTTCCACCGTCTGAAACACAGGTAGCGGCACGAATCTCTGCCTGTCTGACCGACATCTCTCAGTGGATGTCTGCGCACCACCTGAGAATCAACCCTGACAAGACCGAGCTACTAATCCTTCCAGGGAAAGGCTCCCCCACCCATGACCTGACTACAACCTTCAACAATTCTGTGTCGGCCCCTACCCTGACTGCCAGGAACCTCGGGGTGACACTCGACAGTCAACTCTCCCTGACGGCCAACATCACTGCGACAACGCGTTCCTGTAGGTACATGCTGCACAACATCAGGAGAATACGGCCTCTTCTTACTCAGAAGGCGGCACAGGTTCTGGTCCAGGCTCTGGCAATGTCACGTCTCGACTACTGCAACTCCCTCCTGGCAGGTCTACCTGCTAAGGCCATCCGACCTCTGCAGCTCATCCAGAATGCAGCTGCTCGACTGGTCTTCAGCCTCCCTAAATTCACCCACACTCCGCTCCTCCGCTCTCTTCACTGGTTACCGCCGGTGGCTGCCCGCATCTGCTTCAAAACATTGATTCTTGCATACCGTGCTACGAACGGATCGGGCCCCGTCTACATCCGGGATATGGTCAAAACTTACACCCCGGCACGTTCGCTCCGCTCGGCAGCAGCCAATCGACTTTAGACTCCTGCACTTTGAGCTAATCACTCGAAATGCAGACTGTTTGCTGTCCTTGCACCTCAGTGGTGGAACGAGCTCCCCACTGACATCAGGACAGCAGAAAGTCTCTTCATCTTCCGCCGGAAACTAAAAACACATATTTACCGACTATATCTGGACAAAAGCACAGATTAACACTTCAGTGGCACTTAAATGGCTCTTATTATGGTACTTTTGAAGTTCGACTATCTTGAAGAAATGTTACTTTCTGTATTCTTGTTGTTCTTAGTTTGTACTCTTGGTTAATGCACTTATTGTAAGTCGCTTTGGATAAAAGCATCTGCTAAATGACATGTAATGTAATGTAATTTAATGCAATGGATGTCATGTGTACAGAATGAACAGCATTACAGTTACAACACTGCTGTTTCCTCCCTGTTCTGTAAGCCTTTTCAAATTAAATCATTGCATGGTGTCTGTGCCTCATTGGTTTTGTCTATGTTTGGGTCCATCCCCTGCTGCCTGCTCTCCAGTTGGTAACAAACTGCAGCAACTCAGTACTATAAAAACAAAGGGACTTTTTTATGCTGCTAGCAGGGGCTTTGCCACTTTTCGTCTACGGCGAAGTGATATTTTGAGACATTATTTGGGGTGGTTTTAGAGAGGTAGGTCCTGCCACACATGCTTCTGTTCAACTAGCATAGTATTTCTCTAAGTGAGTGGCTGTGTCAAGTCTGAAAGCCAATTTTCTTTTAAATTGTAGTGAAAAGCAGGCTCATTGCAGCAACTAATATGTGATGGCTCACACAGCTGCACTAATTTTGTTTTGTTTTGCACAGGTTGCACATTATTGTATTTGAACTTGCTTTGTTTAATTTTTCTGCAAGTTTCACTTTATTGTTATTATCTTGAAAAGATATTCAGGTCAAAACAGGTAAATTGCAACCCCAATAAGCTATTTCTTTTGTCAAATATTATTTGCATTGTTTTAACAAAGTGATTCCACATTGTATTTGTATTTGTCTAATAAAGCAATCTGGTTTACTTTATTCTATTATTTGAAAAAGTCCATATGGAGGAGTCACAGACAGTTGTTATTTCAATAAAAATTCAGCATGAACCATTTTGTTAGAATTTTGTTGGGGCGGTGTGGCATGAACATTTTTCTTTCTCCAAAGTGGGGCGTAACAGAAACAGTTTGAGAACCACTGTCCTAGCCCATGTAAAGTATTGCCCCTCTGTGTTTCAGCAACAGGGAAGTGCTCCTACTCCATAGTTCTGTCTTTTAACTTCCTGCTTACATCCAAAGTTATAATGTGTGCCATTCTGTAAATTGACATATGTTGCTTGTAATCACCTCACCCTTACATGTTGTCTGGTCAGTCATGGTGACTCATCAGAATGTGTTGTTATTTGTCTTTTAATTTGTGCTTAAAATAATATATTAGTACAAAAGTTAACTCATTTATAGTTACACTATTACACACAGTCTAATTTTCCATAACAGTAGGATATTATAGCAAGCTAAACCAGCATATTATTTCAGAACAACAAAGCTGGTTCATTGATCATCTGTGTCACATCTTCGTGAAATAGTCATGAAACTGAAATCTAAGTTGTTTTTAATACATTGAGATGAAAACAAAGCCAATCCATGGCCCATTAGGATCCTTTTCCGTGGTGTTAAACGTACCCACAAATGTTAAGGTAATGTACTGCTTTCATACACAACAAGTTTGTCAACCTGAGGCTATCAGGTCACACAACCTCCTCATAAATGCAGAAGTGTGTACCCAGATTTGAAAAAGGGTAGTGGCTAGAAAACCAAAACCGGAAAAATCGATAATGTTGCAATGTACAAATATACCTGTCGACATGGAATGCAACTCAAACTAAAAGAGTTTGCTGATAAGAACAGCTGCTCTTTTCAGGGAATATTTGCTATGTGTATATTAAGAGGGAAGGTGACTTTGAACAGCAGGAGCCTGTTGCATAATCGCCCTCATTCATATCCTGCATATTGCTTTGATGGGCGTAGAACTGGACTGACACTTACATAAGAGAGAGTGAAATGTGCATACTTAATATATATCAAACTGTCCTTTGTGAATTGTTAACCATAGTCCTGCAAGTAAACTGCAGTCTTGAGTAAATTTGACAAATAACCATTATTCCATGTACACACTGAACAATACTTTGAGTAGTCAGTCAACACAGCCGACTATCAACTTAGAGAGGCACTCAACCTTGATGGAGTCAGATATGCAGTAACAGATACAGCTCAGTGGCTGCCTTATCACATCCACTGTTCGGTTAATACATTATTTATCAGAAATAAGTGTTTGTACGTGTGTTGCATATGTGAATGTGTGTGTCTTACCACTGTTAAGTTTAGTCTTAATATATATTCACAAATAAGAGCTGATTTTGTCAGCAGTGGAATTGGTAACAGTGGGAGGAATATACATACGCTACCCCCAAGTAATGTTTTTCCTCACCAATGTTTTTGACGATGTTGAGGCTGTGGCAGATTGTCTGGGAGCTATCTCCATTGCTCGGCAATCTGTAATGAAAGCAAATAGGAAGTGCAGGCAAGTGTCTGAATATATTTACTTTATGTTTCAATTTGTATCAACAAAGTAGTGATTGGTCCATTTCAGCACACAATAAACACACTATTCTTCCCAATCAAACCCAACATAGTGAACCAGAGCAGTGGGATTACTCTGCGCATCATTTGCTGAAAATATTAAAACAATCCATCTGGGCCTCCTCACATTCACTCCGTAGTCACACAATGAGTCACAACTCAATATTCCAATCTCTCCCTCAGCTATCTTCTCATAACTCAGTGTATTTGTAATGTTAATGCTCACAAGCAAAGGAAATACAAACAATAATAATTTATGTTGGCCTATTTTATGTTTTATAGTGACTATTGGTAGAAACCCAAAGGTTAAGCTTCATAAATATAATCCTTTTGCATTTCTATCCTTTCCACCCTATAATCAGATTTTACCTGAGGTTGCTGTTGTCCAGATCTGCTCCAAGAGGACTGGGCTGTTGATCACTCATGGCTTCCCTTCTGACCTCCTGTACAGTGCAATCTGCAGTTGTTTGCTTGGACAGATTTTGTACGTCTCCGCTTTGAAAGCTGTGAGTTCGGTAAGTGATCATGTCGGCTGTAGAATTTTGATGCTGACTGTCGGAGGCTGCAGATATGTCCACGCTCCTCCCTCCTCCCACTCCTTCTCTTCTTCTATCAACAGCATCCCTGTTGTACAGAGCATGTCTGCTACTGGCCGCACCATTGCTTGGCAACACAGTTCTGGAATGATGGAGCTGTGATAAAAACTGAGGGCTGCATTTGACATCAAAAAAACATTTTATAATCACATCTAAAGCAGCCATCATCATTTTCATCTTCACCTCGTAACAAAAAATATATAAACTGTCATGTAGTAAGGCCATGTACATGTATTATGTGATTCAGTGTTTATCTAGTTGTTTAAGTGACTGCATTCTTTTCTTTAGCAACAGACCCTTTTAGACATCAAGTGTGCTAATTCACAGGCTAAATGATCAAAAGACTGCATTTATACTTCAAATATTGTATATGTTCTGGAGAGATCAAGTCAAACTTCTTTTAACCAAACAACAAATATGTCCTTCGTTGTTCTCAAAATCCCATAATCTATCGGTTTCAACAAGGAGTCGGCTGATCAAGGAGGACTTTTCACATTTTATCAGAACCAAGCACTGAAAAAAGAAATGGGTCCACGAAAATACACTAATTACTTCTGAGCCAGTCTCATTTACTGAATGAAGACTTCAGACCTTCGTTTTTGTGTACTTTTTTCACAAAGGTAAAAAAAATTCCATAAACTTCAATACATTTTTGTCTTAATTCATAATCTTTTTGTCGTAAATATTGGAACACTTATATCAGATGACGGAATAAACTTATCAGAATCATAAAAGGAAGTGTGGGGTTTGGATATATTCTTGGGAAGACTGAACACCACCAAACCTGCAGGGGCAAATCTGAAAGCGAAGTTAAAATGGTGGCGAGCAAAGAAGGAAGCTAAACTAATCCAGCTAAGACCTAAGGCTATTCCACCATCCAGTCTGCTCCCGGCTAACGTCTAGCAGACTGCTTCCTCTTCTGGCTATACGAAGACTGATGTTTCAGTGTTAATAAGTTAACCTTCAGAGAGACTGGAGTGGCTTGTGTTTATCACAGACATGATTTGCGTTAAGAGTGTAACAGTGGTGTGTGCAGTGTTTAAACAAGTACTCTGCATGTTTGTTTTCTGGGCGTGTTCGTGTTCCGTACTAGGGTTGGGCAGTGGTAGGCATGAGGACTCACCGTCTAGCCGCAGGCAACAAAGGTGATTTGTTGGGTAAGGGAGCAGAGGGGGAGGCGACTCCAGCTCTGCTCGGTGGACTGTCGTCCAAACCAAGACTGGCAGAAACTGGAAAGAGAGACAGCAGTGGAGAGAGAAAACCAATCAGAAAGACACAGTCACAATCAGGCACAACAGTTCTCATCTCACTAACACACACCTACACCTACGCACACATGCACACGTGCATGCACGTATGCACGCACGCACACACCTACACGCACACACACAGCCTTCTTCAAGTGCTGAGTGTAGTACAGTAAGAAGCAACACCATGGTTAAGAAAAGAATACAACTATGTTAAGCAGAGACCAGCACTTCACTACTTACCAGCAATCAGACTCAACTATTGTTTATTCATATCCATCCATTACCCAAACCATTCCATTATTCGAACCGCTAATCCTATTTAGGGTTGCTGGAGCTGATCCCAGCTGTCATTGGGCGAAGGCAGGGTTCAAACTGGACAGGTCTCCAGTTATCGCAGGGCACATATGGATAAAGACAACCATTCAGGTTCACATTACACCATAATCTCCAATTAACCTAAACTGCTTGTCTTGGGACTGTGGTAGGAAGACTGAGAACCTGGAGCCACAGGTAGAACATGCAAACTCCACACAGGACTGCTCAGAACGGGATTTAAACATAAAAACTGTTTTGTTGTTGTAGTTGTTATTTTTTACCTGAGCACACCTACTACATAGACTTACACAGGGAACAACAATCCCTGCCACGTTATTTAGACTCATTAAATAGAGCTTTACTGTTTAATAGATTCATAAAAATATTAATAAACATCTAACTTGAGTTATGTAGTTACAGCAATTGTGTGGTATTTTCCCCTATAATATTATACATGATGACGTTTAAGACAAACACTCAACTGTGCATAGACACAAAAGAAGCATTGTGATCAAATATAAGAAATATAAAAATAATAAAGTCCGTTGAAGTTAAGAAATAAAAATTGTTTCTGTATAGTCCCCGCTCCTCAGTTGGTGCACTGTATTGTATGAAATTGGGTGTCCTAACACACTCGCAAACAAATAGTGCACTTGAACTACTTGGATAAAGTTGATCAACAGATGTATGTTTAAAATATACAGTTGGATATTTTCCACCATTTCTACAAATGTCTCCTCATGTGGCTTGTTGCAGAGCTTTCAACGATATCTCTGTGTTCATCATTAAAGGACGTTTGCTCAGTTGTCATCTGATGAAGACACCGTCGCTGGGTTTAGCCTCGAGAACAACCTTGACTGAGTCTAGATGATTTTGTAAACTATTCCCATGGTCAAGAATGCCTGTTTATCATTCTGCATGACTAACTGCCTGTAATAAATCTATAATACAGCATAGTAGTATATACTGGGTTCCCAACCCCCGGACCAAGATAACATGCCTTGAGGCCAAAAGGAAGCAATATGAATTGACAAGAATAAAATAACTTAATAGGACATTGGTGTGGTAATTAGCTTTAAACTCATTTGTAAAGTCAGTCTCTCCTAACTCCTTGGCACTGCTAGCAGTGCTCTAACTAAACCATCTCATCAAGCTTCAAGACACAGTGAACAAAATACACTAAGATTTGCTTGCATAATCTATTTCACTCAGAAATATGACACATGATACCATTTTTCATGGTGACTTAGCTCTGAAGATAATGTAAAGTATACACTGCCTGTCTGCACAGACATGTCAACATGAAATAAGATATGCAGGACTACATATCTTATAATATAATCTACATCATGTGGGTAATAACTGCGAGCCGGAATTATTAATTAGAGTAGAAAGGAGAAGAAGATAATATTTGGGTCATCCCCAGCAGCAGTAGCAGTTGTGGCAGCTTCTGTTAGAGTTCCGAGGCAGTTTCGCCAAAAGCGAGCATGCTGCAGGCGCGCGCATGCTGCAGGCTGGTGTCATCAAGCCTTCCGACAGCCCCTGCTCAGCCCGGAAAAGTGCCACTTCATGCAGGGAAAGGTCTCCTTCTTGGGTCATCGGGTAGGCGGAGAGGGCATCGGCACAATGCAAGAGAGGGTGCAGGCAGTCGCCGACTGGCCCACCCCCACAAACCAAAAACAGTTGAAGAGTTTTTGGGGCCTTGCCTCGTACTACAGGAGGTTTGTACGAGGGTTTGCGTGTACTGCTGTGCACTTGTTCAACTGTTGCAGAAGGACAGCAACTTTGCCTGGACAGAGCAGTGCCAGACGGCCTTCAGCAGCCTTCGGCGAGCCCTGATTGAGGCGCCAGCCCCAGCCGACCCGAGTCTACCTTTCACGCTGGACACAGACGCTAACGGATTAGGCGTCGGGGGAGTACTTTCTCAGGCAAGACCCGACAGGCAGAGTGGAGACAAAACCAAGGGCAGGACGCAGACCTACAGCCAGCATTACAGTGGTTGGAGGCACAGCGGCGGCTACCGTGGGAAAAGGTGGCCGTGTTCTCCAAAGCAACCTGTGGTCTGTGGTCTCAGTTCGGGTCTCTGCGCCTGAGTTAGGGTGTGCTTCTGCGGGCATGGAAGGAGCCAGCAACGGTAGAGGAAAAGTGGCAGATGGTGGTCCCCAATGACATATGGGATGCAGTGCTTGAAGCCATGCAAGGAGCTGCAGGTTCTGGACATTTTGGGGTTTCCAAAACTCTGCGACGTCTCCGTCAGGGCTTCTACTGAGGATAGTGCAGGAGGGACATGGAAGACTTTTGCCGCTGTTGTGACCCCTGTATGGCAAGAAAGGGTCACCCAGGTCACTCTCACTCTCCAATGCAGCAGTTCCAGTGGGGGTACCAATGGAAAGGGTGGCCGTGGATGTGGTGGGTCCGCTCACAGATGGAGGAAACCGGTAAGTTCTCATCGCCATAGACTACTTCACAAAATGGCCAGAGGCGTATGCTCTCCCAGACGAGGAGGCAGAGACGGTCGTAGAGGCCCTGGTTGGAAGTATGTTCAGCCAGTTTGGAGTACCGGAGACCATTCACAGTGACCAAGGGAGGAACTTCGAGTTGCGAATATAAGGATCTATAAGGATGTTCCGGGATTCAATCTCATAAAAAAACAGTTGACTATCAGGAATCTTACCAGCGTTGACCTACGCCAAGATCGGCTCAATTTGCTCTGGTTGCACGATTAAATAACGTACAATGCAGTCAGCAGTCGCCACTAAAGGCAGAGGACAACTTGTGACCACACTGCCGACTACCATGGAGCAACTTGACATGATCTGGTGCACATTGATTAGACATGCTATCAAATACCATCTGATTATATGCCTGATTAAACACAAAGTTATCAGTGTCTGTGCATATAACTGCTGATAAGATAAAAATAATTTTAAGCAATAATCAGAATTTCATAAACTGCTTCTAAAAAGTCACATTTTCTTTTTATTTCAGGTCACATTATGATCAGGTGACTGGACTGTGTGACATTGTTTAACAGGCCTCCCTATTTTATAACCTCATTTATTTGTAAGGTTGAAGCTGTCTTGTTATGTACGAAGTAATCACTTTAATCCCTCCCTTTGAGGCCTATCTGAGATACCGGGCAAAGTCTAACCTCAAATGCTTTATTGTTGCGTTTGGTGTGGCTCTACTGTATGAATATGGTGCATTCCTATAGAGAAGAATGACTATTGTAGAGCATAAAAATAAAAATAAATACATTCTTTATCCCGTCATTTAGTTTCTGGGATTGTGCCTCTTACAGACTGTTGAGAACAAAGCAGAAATTCCACCAAACTCTAAGATCAACAGGATATCAGGGAGAAGTTGGTTATTTCATATAAATATACCAATGTCAGGCTGTTTTTGCTTCAAATCACAAGGTCAGAGGTTGACCTGTGGAATATTTACTGAGATCAATGTGCTGCATAAACAAAACTAGTTTCTCAGGTTGTACTCATATAAGATGAGAGTACCAAGCCTTTGTTCCACTTTCAAAAACAACTGCATTAATGCCAACTGCCAGTGGGGCAACAATGCAGAACAACAATATACAGTGATTCCACTTGCTCAACCATGCTGCTGCAGTGTGATGCTCTCTAATGTGCATTCAGTTGAACAAGTGTAAATCAGTTTGAATTTGGCTAATTACATGTTGCTTAAGGACCAAAAAGGTAAATTAAATGTTGGGAGATAAATTCCCCAAATTTGAGGTTCAGTACAAAAACAATGTTAAAAGGCAGGCAGAGAGGAGGCCTGATAAGTGCTTACTTTCAGGCTGCTCAGATGAGCCTGGCCTCTTCTTCCGCATTGACCGATAGAAGCGGGAGTTCCTGCGGATAGGCACTCTGGTAACATCTTCATCATCGTCGCCCCCATGGCTGGGTTTAACCACAACTGGTGGATGCTTCTCTGGGGGTTCCTGTGACTTGTGCCCCCACTTGCTCCTGAACAGGGCAGTCACAGACATGGCAAATTATTCCTTTTGCTTTTCAAAAAAAGGGAGTTTGGAAGATTAGAATTGACTTTGAGGAAACTGGGAGCAAGAAAGTAGTCATAATTAGCCAGAATCCAGGAGTAAATCCATGACTCGAAATGAAAAGTTCTGGTGAAAAATAAATCCTAACACCAGGTCCAAGAACAGAGTAGTGGTTCCTGGGCCGTCTCTCCCTCCTGTCAGTGGGACAGCAGTGTTGTTAGTTTCCCAGGCAGCCTTTGGAACCAGCAGAGTGCGTCACTTAGTTCTGCCTAAACTGTAATTATTGCATTTATGACTCTCTCTTTCCTGCTCTTTGCCCCTCCTCTGATAGGCTGCCTACCTCCAACCCTCTCTCTACACCACACCACCCTGTTACGCGCTGACATTCCTTAACTCAACCTGGCCTTACCGGCCTGCCTGCCTTTACAGCTCTAAAGCGCTCCCTGTTGTGGAACCGGAAAAGCTGCCTACTGAGCGTTCAGATCACTCAACAAAACCTGTCCATGTTCTCGGTTTTCTAGTCAGGAAAAGGTTAAATGATTCACGTTAAGGAACAGAATATATTTTAAAAAACAGCATGAATTTAACAGAAGATATCCGTCATTTACTTGAGCAGAACTTTATGTTGTCGTGATGTCATGTTTCAGGTCCTGTTGAGCTCAGTCCCTATAGAGGTATTCACTCACGTGACCACAACAACCTTTGGCGGCCATGTTGGGGTCCATGCACAGCATTGTTTTGCTTTATTTAATGCTGCTCTTCTTTAGAAATGACCATCATATCCTGAAGGAGACACAATTTCAGTTCAAAACGGCATGCCTTGTGATTATGGTACTGTGCCTCACTGTTGGATGTGGGACTAATGATTCAGAATATGGGTTTATCAGCTCAACAAGACAGGCTATTACTTCAACTTGTCATGCATCTACTTCGGCTTCACTCGGCGTATGAGCGTTAGGACTGTTCTCATGTGTTTCTGTTGACACATCGGGTTGTGGGCACGTTTCCATTGACACACTCTCGTCAATAATCTCTTTTTGCTGTTTGCCGAGCGAAAATCAATGTTTCACTTGCGCAAAAGGAACTGTGGATGTAAACTTGGGAGGAAGCCATGAACATGGCAACTCCGTCGGGCGATGTCTGCCTTTACTCTGTGATTCATTTCAAGGTAAAATAAAACACTGGCTACATGGGAACAGCACTCAGCACGGCCAGCCAAACAGTCACTGCTGGTCCTGAATGAGCGCTGGAAGCGGCTTCATCAGACACTCGTCCTGGAGGCGGAGCTGTGCGACGACGGATCATATATGAACCCAGACACAGGGCGCTCGATGTTCCGACATTTGTGGTATTTCTACAACAAGTATAACGCAGAAATAGTTGTTAATGTCCCATGGTCGATAGTGGAAATGAAAACTGTTTAACAGGAATGTGACTGGGCTATGTGCTGGTAACTAGGGGTAACTAGCGAATTAACCACAAAGTGTTGAGCGAGTAAAATCAGGTAAAAAAGCGTTGCGAATATTCAATTCCAACCGCTGAAATCTTTCTTTGGTAATGCAGAAGGACATGAGGTTGCTGGGCTCTCGCATAATCAAACAGCGGACACGATAGCCAGGTCAACTTCTTCTGACATTTAATAAGTGGACCCCAAGATGGCGCGATTGAGATTCTGACGTCACGTGAATACGCTCTATACAGTAGTTATATCTGTAGTCAGCTGAATAGAAGGGTTCAAAGTTCACTGTTTCCTATTTTCCTCACAGCAAAGCCTGTGATGCTGAGTTATGAACTCTTTTCAATAACAAGAGTTATGAAATCAAAGTAACGAAGGAAATTATGTCGTCAGACTCAGAGCATTTATTTCACTTGTGTCCAGCGGGACATTTGTTAAAAATGCTAATGTTCTTCATTTTTTGGGGGATTGCCCTCGAATGTATGATGATTTAGTTTGAGAAAAAGCTGTTGCATGCACTGAGTGTATATAGTTGGATTTGGTTATATTACTGTGAAATCCTTTACACTTCATTGTTCACTCATTGTATTTTCTGTTGAAAGATATTCTGGCATTATTTTTATATTTTTCTTTATTCCATCTATCTATTTTCTGCTGCAGTCCATCTGAGCTCCCATCCCATTGGTTCCTTTTGAAGACAGCTTCTTCTTTTTTTTATCACAAATATATAGTTTCACTTTTTTTAGAAGGCTCACTACTTTTAGACATTCTGTCACTGTAGGATTTAGCATTAGTTGAGGACGACTTTTTTTCTGTGGATTAGTTTGCATCTGGTGTAGTAAAACAGCAGGACTGTTGTCTGTGGGATTGAGTCCAGCCCATGCAGATGAACTGTTGATGGTGAGGAAGAAACATGTGAGCCAGCTCAATGCTGCTCATTGCTGTGTTTTAATGGAGTACTAAAAGTTTAGAAATACATTATCTCTAATCTAAACTACTTGTTTGACAGATGGTTTAAATCAATTCAATTCAATTCAGTTTATTTGTATAGCCCAATTTCACAAATTACAAATTTGTCTCGGAGTGCTTTACAATCTGTACACATAGACATTCCTGTCCCATTATCTCACATCGGATCAGGAAAAACTCCCAAATAACCCTTCACGGGGGAAAAAGGGAAGCAACCTTCAGGAGAGCAACAGGATCCCTTTCCAGGATGGAAAGGTGCAATAGATGTAATTTGTACAGAAGGACAGATTTAGAGTTAAAATACATTCAATGAATATGACAGAGTGTATGAATAGTTCGTAGTAGGCATATTCCACGATGGAGACCTCCACGATCCATCAGGCAGATGGAGGTAGAGAGGAGGAGTGGGCGGACTCTCAACAGGGCAGTGGCGTAGTTGGTAGCAGGAATTCCACGATCCAGACCTCGATGAGCCATCAGGCAGATAGGATCTATGCCGTCTCATAGGGTCCGATGACCCTATGAGACGTGAAGTCAAAAGGACTCCGGGGAGAAAGCAGAGTTAGTAATGTGTGATTGAGAAATGAAAATGCATCCATAAGGAGAGAGAAAAGAGGAGATAGGTGCTCAGTGCATCCTAAAAACGTCCCCCAGCATATATAAGCATATAGCAGCATATCCAGGGGCTGGACCAGAGCAAACCTGATTCAGCCCTAAGCTCTGTCAAAGAGGAAAGTCTTATACTCTTAAATGAGGTGACTGTCTGCGGTTTAAAATGCTCTGAAAAAACCCACTGTTTTTTCAAAGCTTTTAAAGAATTTTACACACTAACTATAGTCCTCTTTCTATTTATCCAGTTATATATATTGGTCACTGTGCTTCCAAGCCTTTGGTGCCGGTCCAGATTTCCCCTAGGTCGGGTAGTCGGTAACAACAACGTGAAGTAAACCAGAACTTAGAGAAAACAGAAGAGAGGACACCGTTTTATCCAGAGTAAGGTTTGACCACACAGGATTAACTAAAACATTGTTTCACCTTGTTATCAGATAATTGCTCTTAATGTAAAATTACAAAATATATCCTCATAAACATTCATATAAGAACAGTTAAGACGAGCTCCAGCAGTAAAAAAAAAGAAAATGTGAAGGTTTTGAAGTGTTTTGGTTATTAAAGCAATCCTTGCTTTATTAACCTGATCCTTGATCTAGTAATCAAATTTATCTCATATTACACTCTGATACTTTCGCCACTACTTACTCTGACTTAAGAGCTAGAGTAAGTAGTGAATAATTAAGTATATATATATATGTACACACACATATGTATATTATATATATAATATATATATACATACATATATAAAACATCAATGACAATCCATAAATTAATAAATAAAACATTGATATATCTCCATCTGCCTGATGGATCATGGAGGTCTGGATCGTGGAATATGCCTACCAACTATTCATACACTGTCATATTCATTGTGTTGTTGTTACTGTGTTTTAATTTGTGTATAATGATTCCTTCTGTACACATGGCATCTATTGCACCTGTACATCTTGGAGAGGGATCCTCCTCTGTTGCTCTCCTGAAGGTTTCTTCCCTTTTTTCCCCTGTGAAAGGGTTGTTTGGGAGTTTTTCCTGATCCGATGTGAGGTTCTGGGACAGGGATGTCTTTATGTACAGATTGTAAAGCACTCTGAGACAAATTTGTAATTCTTAAAAATTGGGCTATCCAAATAAACTGAATTGAATTGAATATACAAGTCAATTTTTTCTGTAGCCTACAGAAAGTATATGAATAATGCAACGAAATAAGTATTGAATGGATATAAATGAAATGATTATGTACAGCATGTACATTATATCCAAACACCATGTAGAAATTATAATAACATTGACAGATATCTTCTTCTTTTTAAGTGCCAGTACAATCATAACACAGATTAGTAACAGTGGTTTTCTTTTTGGTGGTACCGTGTAATTGAGTGTATGACCCGTGTTATCAGGTTATCTGTCTGTCCATCAAAATCACGTTTGGTGGGGAAGAAACACAGTTCAATTAAGTTTATTTTGTGTAGCCCAAAATCTGAAATTTGCCTCAGAGGGCTTTACAATCTGTACATATATGACATTTTCGGTCCCGGGACCTCACATCGATATAGGAAAAACTCCCTAAAAAATACTTTAACGGTGAGAAAAAACAAAAGAAGGACAAGATAACGTAGTTACAACATATTCAATTCATATGACCGAAATTATTCCTATAATGAGAGTAGGCATGATTAAAAAAAAGTACAACAGTAGTGTCCGATCCAGTGTGTGAAGGGTCTGCACTGATGTTTCCAGTGTGTTGCTGAATGGAGATCACTGGAGGGCCGGCAGGTTTTCTCCTTCTCAGAAGAGCTACAGACACGGTATTCGGACAGTCACAGTGAAAGCCTGCTGAACCTGACCGAGAACAAATTCAAGATTTGGGGAGCTTTCCTTTAATTGTCCGCTACGACAGGCTTTTAGAATTTATTATTGATTTGTATGTATAATTTTACAAAAAGTTAATACGACATGTTTTCTTTAGAAATAGACACAGTCTGAACTGGAACACATTTCTGACCTGAAGGAGGCAGAAATGTGCCGCAAAGCATCTGGTCTGCCGGAAATCCTTTAAAAAAGAAGAAGGCGCTCTCACCGGATGTGGCTGATATGTAAGCACAAGACTCGTTCATGAGCTGTGGATGATACAATAGCAATGGCTGGCAGCAGACTGGAGAGGTTCGGGACTGTATTCACTCGGTAAGAGAGCAGCGTGTGTTAGCAAAACAGCTAACACACGCTATTAGCCACGTCCTTTACATGTTATAAGCCTATTATAGTATTAAAATGTGTTGTTTAGCACAGATTGCCGTCACGTGTTGGTTAGTGGGAATAGATCATGCTGTTGAATAACTGAAAATAGCTGAGAAACTGTTTTTCAGAAATCGGTTAACCGTTCACCTTATCAAATACGCTGTCCCGCAGCAGTAGTGACATCGTTAGCTGAGCCTCATGTCTACGCACGTTAACGATTCTCTGGCTTGAAGAAATGACGTGTGCGTACTCTGGACAGCCAAAAATGCATTTCGCACCAGCGAACTGCGGTCAACTCAGCCCACACTGAATGTGTTGTGCACCTTTATACTGATGTTCACGGTAAACACATTCAAACGACCCAGATCGGGAACGCGCAAGGGTTTAAACATATTTAGCGGAAAGATCCACGTGAAACAACATCCGTTTGTCAAAATAAGATGTCGACAAATCGTACACTAGCATTTAAAAGTACAAACTGAACTGATGTTGTGTCTTAATAGATCAATATATACCATATATGTAACATTTGACTAAAGTAATGCTACAATTAAAACTGTTTTACTGTACCAAAGAAGAGTTTTTCAAATATCACATGCATTCAAATAACTGATAAACCTGATGCATGCAAGTGCTGCTACATTTAATATACTTTTGACCAAAAAAAGCAATATGATGCTAACTTACCTCCATGTTCGCCTCACCGTAACCGCACGTTATCGCCAAGAGCAAGTCAAACCAATAGAAACTCCTCACTACATTCAAACTCAACTAAATTTTCGTTTTGAGAGTGCAATTATTACAGAAGAGGAATTATAAAATAGTATCTCAGAATTATGAGACTTTTCACTTTTGACCAAATTGTTTGCAATTGTGTGTGTGTGTGTGTGTGTATATATATATATATATATACACACAAATATCTAAAAATTACATTCTGTGAGTCAACAAAAGTACTATTTTGAAAATGTCCAGTTTCAGTTATTTATTTTCTCCTTCAACATTGTTCCAACATCAGAAAGGGGTGTTCTTGCTCCAAAACTGACTAATGAGTTCAACAGATCAATCAAAAAGGACTGAGGAGCTCAGCATCAGAACGCGTTCAGTTCTGGCTGCTGAGATGATTATGATACAGAGTATGTGACGCTTATTATTGCTCATTCTAAGAATTCTGAAACACAAGAGGTCAACATCATACTGTAAAACAGCTTTATACATGCATTTGAGTTTAAGCCAGCAATATTATTAATCTGTGTAAGTCTCTGCTTTACAATAATTATATATATTTCTGTTAAAGGTAATTTTAATTAATTGTGTGATGACACTATGAACAGGGTTCGAGATCTGATGCGAACTGGGGTCATAAAGCCGTCGGAGAAACCCATCTGGTATGATGTATTTGAGGCTTTTCCACCCAAGAAGGCCCCCCTCTATGTGAAGCCACATACTAGACCCTACACCAAGAAACAGGATGCTGTACCGGAGATCTTCTACAGAGAGGATGAAGTTAGAGCGTAAGTTGAGTGCTCTCAGTAGTGACTAAATGTGCTGCCATGTCTCACATGCTCTCTGCTGCCATGTCTCACATGCTCTCTGTAAATGATGTGTTGCTATCTGTCCATGGTATTCAATTTAGTGGAACATTACCTCTTTACCACAGCTGTCTCTACATTATGGTGTGGTTGTTTGTATGATGTTTTGTTAGGAATCAGCTACTTCATGTGTCGTTCACCAGAACACTCAGGAGGCCTGTTGTTAGCCTGAATAAATTAGTGTTTGTGCGCACACACTGCAGTGTGTTCGCTGGTTCGCTCCTAGCCTTTCATTCTTACTTCATTAGTTTTATCACTATATATTTATTGATTTTATAATAATTCATTCATTAAATAGCATCTCACTTACCCCATACGCAAGTGAGCATCCTTATTGTTGAGCCCTCTAGGATGTCTTCGCTGGCCCTACTCACCCAAAGGTGTCTGCTTTTCAGGAAGTTCTATGTGCAGTATGGGACTGGTCCTCGGCCTTTAGATCTGTCCAGGACAAAATCTGTTTCGACGTGTCAGAGGTATGTTTTCCTCTCCTAGTTAAAAAATATATATATATATTGATTTGTCAGTGATTTATGGAGAGCTATGACATGAATGCATACATTGTTAAAAAGTCAAATCAAAGACATTATTTCCATGACTGTTACAAAATGTTTCACTTCGCTCCTGCAGGTTTGTAGACAAGTACACAGAATTGAGGGGCCACAATGTGCTGGAGGAGTCTGCTCTGTTTGAGGAGACGGGGAAGGCGTTGCTCACCGAGGGCATCATGCTAAGGCGGAGAGGAGTACTTCCTGTAAGAGTCTTAGGATATAATTACATACGTTCATGTTGAAAACCGTGTATTTAAAACCAAAATGCATTTCAACACGGTTTTAGAAATGATTCCCTTCCATACTTGCAGGCATGAAAACAAATATCACATGACTATATAATACTGAATAATACACTAGTCACGTAGACTGGGCATGGGTGTTGGTGTAAACAGGAAATAGGTTGGTTGCTTCGTTAGAGAAAATACAACAGTATAATAGTAGTCTTCAATAATAAAAGCTAGTGCTTGATACTTAAGATCTTACTCTAAAAACTCGGATACATTGAGTGGAAATTTGTATACGTTTGTTACAAAGCGACAGGTCTTGCTCTATCTCTGACACAATGATCAAATTTACTTTCAAATGAATACTTACAAATCGAAGTTTATTTGATTATTGGTCAACACATCTCACTCGTTTCCTCTGTTTCCTTGTTGTCTGCTGTCAAACCCATAGCTCTACTGGTGGCTGAAGTTGTACTAGAGAGCATTCATGTTTTGGTTCCTTTACAATTTCTTTGTTAACTTAAAAATAGTTAGGTCAAACAAAATACGCATTAAAAAGAAAATCCCCTACTTCGTGTCCATCGTCCCCAGTGACTTCAAATGTCCGCTCAGTCGCGTTTCTGAACTCTTAATTAGCTTCCCAGGGAGTAGTGTGGATTAAGCATAGATGGATGGATATAAAATGGACAAATTGATTTGTAGACTTTAATAGTGACGGGCTGATATTTGTAATTGTGGTGTAAGATCTCAGAAAAATCAATCTCATATTTACTTGAAAAGGAAAACATAATGTTGTGTAAAGTAGAAGCTATAGACAGTTCAACTGTCTTGAGATCTGCAGGTTAGATGCCCTGTCTCAGCTCAAAATATATAGAACGTTGTGGCGATAAAACACAGTACTGCTTTTGTCCTGCAGGTGTCAGCAGAGTCCAGGGATCCAGTGCTTGAGCTGAAGCTGATGGACATGTTGGCAGAGCAGCAGTCCGTCGGTGATGACAGTGAGGAGAGGAGAGAAACCTCGACATAGACCTCAGCTGCTCAAGGCCTGCTTGATGAGCTGCAGATCCTCTGAAGACACTGTCATTTTCTCACTGCGCTGTGTGCTTTCTTGATACCAGCTTTCCTCACTTATATATATATATATGTATATTCCACATAAATTTGCAAACAATTCAGTCAAAAGTAAAAAGAGTCTCAGAATTTTGACTTACTATCTCATAATTATGACATACTTTCTTATTATCCCTCTGCTGTTACGCCCCGCCCTCAGAAAAAAAACCCTGTGTATATATACATACATATGTATGTATACACGCACTAAGTGCGCGTGTGTGTGTATATGTGTATATATATATATATAATGTGTGTGTGTTGATTGCCATATAGAACTTGGAGTTTGAATATTTGTGTTGGTGGATCTGTATGTATAATTCATAATCAGAAATTCAATCAATTGAAGCAGTGAAAAATTGTTTTTTGTGATTCTCGCTAATCTTCTGATGAGTCTGCCTAAAAATGTTTTCAATATTTTGGAGCCATTTGGCCTCATTCATTGTTATGACAAGCTCAATGTTTTGAGTGGTCATAACAATTAATTGTTTTCAATCTAGGGCTGTACTGCAGCCACATATACTGACGATATCACTTTACCTGAAACAGTAACTTCTTGTGCTGAAGTTCCTGTACTTCGATGAATTTCGGATCAGGCTGGTATGGTTAACTCCCCATGTCCAGGACACTGCTACACTCACTTCCTTGACGGTAACTGACTGTTCCCTAAAGAGCAAAGAAAACTTTGCCTAGTGAATGTTTTAACGTCATAATAATTCACTTAAAACAGGTAGACAATGTTTACATTGTCAGCCATGATAATACACCTCGACACAGAATCAATGTAAGACCTCATCTGAAGCCCCGCTGGTCCAGCTGCTGCTTCGTCAACCCGATTTCCTGAATGCATTTCAAAATATTCCAGTTTTGCACTGTGTGGGTAGTATGTTTCAATCTTCTGGGCGACGAACATAGTAGAGATATTAATACATTGATAATATCTAATAGAGAGGTACTAACTAAAGGTAATACTTTGAAGGACTGGTACATGACCTGTTAGTAAAGACACATTGAAAATATCTAGTTGAGAGGTGGTAACTAATGGTAAAACCTCTTGAAGCAGCCTCATCCGGATCGGGTCTAAGAGTCCGGTAGAAGGTTTAGAAGTAGAAACCGTTTGGTAAAGGATGATGGGAGAAAAGACATCTAAATAAATATCAGGGTTTACAGCTGTTTCTAAGGCTACTTTATTTGTGTATAGATCAGTACTGGTTGAGGGAAGGAGATTATAAATGTTGCCTCTAATAGGTAGAATCTTATCATTGATGAAGTTCATGAATCTATTACGACAGGTCTATAAATACACAGGTCCACAGAGCTGTGACTCTCAGCCTGGCTACAGTGCTAAAGATGGGGTTTTGATGAGTAATATCCCCATGTTTATGGTTCATAAATACATAACCACAAGTTACCAGGTTCGATACCAGTCCTCTGCACAGTTCGCATATCGAAGTGTCCTTTAGCAAGACACTGAACTCCCAGTTGCTCCCCGGGCGTTTCAAAGCAGCCCACTGCTCCTAGAATGCTTAGGATCAGTGTTTCCCCCACCATTCTACCAGGGTGGCGACCCACCCCCCTGTAATTTTCTCTATAGCGCCAGATTACAGCAGAAGTAATTTAAGGTCCCTTTTCTTAAAGAGCACGTCTTTGTTCTTTTATTAAACAAACTAAACAGCCGTCTGTTATTGATCGTATCCACACAACAGCATGTTATTTCTGTACGTGTCGCGTTAACACTTCTCGGCTCTCCGTCTCGCGCGCCGGAGAGCTCCGATGCCGCCGTGCGCGCAGACATGTGCGTGCACACAGGTGAGCACACTCCCACAAGCCGGCAGAGAGCATTGAATATGTCGCGTGAAAAACAAACCTCTATATCTGCATTTTTTAAACGCTCCCAAGGTGGAGAAGATGGAACAAGTCGCTCACCCTAACCCAACAAGGAGCCTGCTGGCTGCCATTGCCCTCACAGTCCCAGTCAGCAGTGTAAACTGTGAGAGGGACTTCTCCTGCATGAACAGAGTAATATAGACTTTTCACAATGGGATTTGCTGTGTAAGCTATCACTATTTTAAGATATCAGCTTTCACTTTTAAAGCCGAACAATTTATGTATTTGCAGGTCAAGATAAACATCCGCAACAGGCTGCAAGGAGACCATCTTGCTGCCTGCCTGTGGATTTCAATTAATGGGCCAGATGTTTCTGACTTTCCTTATCAAGAGGCTCTTCTTTGAAAAGCCCCGAAAAATCCACTGCATTGACAACGTGCACCCTTTGTGGTGGTCATGAAAAGAAATGAACAACAACATGTTTCATGAAGCTGTAAACCTAGGGGAAACACTGAGATAATTACAAATAAATGTGCTCTTATTCTGAGCCACTATGGGTGGAATCAAATATGTTCCTTATCTGTATTTAAAGAATGCTGATTGGGACATGGTTGTCATATGTGTACAGATTGTAAAGTCCTCTGAGGCAAATTTGTGATAATGGGCTATACAAAATAAACTGAATATGAAAGACAACCAGTAGTCAATGTGCAAGCTGCCAATTGAATGATTTAAGCTCATCTAATGGGTTCATATATTTGTAAATCTGAAAGAGTCAATACCTCACCAGCCACAAACCTCACCCAACGTCACTGCCGAATATCAGTGTATGAATGGGTGAATGATGATGATGAAGTAATTTTTAAGCGCTTTAAGTAGTTACACTGGTGAGCAAGCTCCTTGTCGCTTTGACCGATAGCCTTCTTCTACTTTGAATCAAACTTGTAGCGCTTTTCTAGCCTTACGACCACTTAAAGCACTTTAACACTACATGACATCATTCACCTAGTCACACCCATTAACACAGTTAACATTCATACGCTGCACTGTAGGCACAGCTACGGGAGCAATTTTGGTCTTGTGTCTTGCCCAAGGATACAGCAAGATGGGCTAGCGTAGATCCTCTGATCGAAAGTAGTCCACTGAACCATAGTCGCCCACCCAAACCCTAGAAGATAGTAGAGCTCAGCCAGGTTAATGGTGATCTTCCAATCTCACAATACCACTAATATGTCTGGTTATGTTGCAATTTCATCAGCCAACATTACATGGCCCAGATATTTCAACTGTCTGTAAGAAATGTAATTTCGAACTTTTGACCTTGAGCCCCTCAGTCATAATTGTGAGATACTAAGCCATAATTATAATAATATAAATCATAATTATGAAGAACTAAGTCATAATAAACTACAGAGAGAGAGACACATAAATCAAATGGCTTGTGGATGAGGGGGTCCTAGAGCAACCCCGCATTTTTCTATTTACGCTCTCCTCAGCGCCAGAGCATGTCTTGCAGCATTACACATTACGAGTGTCCGCGCAGTATGTAACGATTTCTCATCATCCCGACAGCACAAGGGAGGGCAACACAC
This sequence comes from Pseudoliparis swirei, assembly GCF_029220125.1. NCBI lineage: Eukaryota > Metazoa > Chordata > Actinopteri > Perciformes > Liparidae > Pseudoliparis > Pseudoliparis swirei. The sequence continues at coordinate 9,043,140 of NC_079407.1, forward strand.
AGGATTTTGCTGTTCACGGTTTTTATTATATATATTTTGTGCTGGTTGGGTTTCTGCTTCCCGAACGCTCCGATTCTCTGCTCCGGCAGCATCTGCTCCCTGCCTTCCAATTCCTGAGTCACTACTGTTTTTATCGGGAAGAGACAAACACAGATTGACCCCAGCTCCATCCCTTCTGCAGCTGAGCCTAACCACACCGCCCCCCCCTCCCCCCATCCGATTTAGGCCAAGGAGCTATCTGGCCTAACCTACTCCCCCCACCCCCCACCCCCCATGACAGCAGGAGAAGAAGTCGGCCACAACCATCAGCATCCACGGCCTATGTAACGCTATAGAGTAATCCGGGCGTTGATATCTTTCAGCAGTCTTGTCTACTTCAGGGCGCACCTGCCCACTACCCAAGTGGTACCCCAGATACCGTACCTCCCTCCGTCCAACTGCACACCTCCCCAGGTTGGCGGGGAGCCCCGCCTGCCTCAGGGAGTCCAGCACCGCGCCCATCCGCTGCACATGCTCCATCCAGGTGGTGCTGTGGATGATTACATCATCCAAGTAGGCATCCTTGTGGACTCAGCACCGGGTTCATGATGCGTTGGAAGGTGGCACCGAACAACCCAAAGGGAAGTGGTAAATTGCTACAAACCAAACGGAGTGGAGAAGATATTTTGCTTAGACTTTGACAACAGAGGAATCTGCCAGTAGCCCTTGGTTGAATCCAGGGTCGTAAAGAAATGCAGTCGGTCCAGGAGCTCATCGACCTGGGCATTGGGTAAGCATCGAAATGTGACACATCATTCACCCTGCGATAGTCCATGTAGAACCATATAGACCCATTCTTCTTGACAACAAGAACATAGGGGCTACACCCGACATTGTTAGACTCTATTATTCCCATATCCAGCATGGCAGCCAATTCCCTTTGAACCACTTTTCTCTTGTGTTCAGGTAACCTGCAGGGTGATGACCACAACTTTACGCCCAGAGGAGTCTCAATCTGTTGCTTGATGAGGTTTGTTTGTCCTGGCAGGAGAGAGAACACGTCAGCAAACTGCTCTTGCAACTATTCTCTGGGTCCCGGAAAGATGGTCTTCAAAGGAGCGAGGCCGGATTAGAAAATGTTGCCGACATGACATTCCTTGAATGGACCTTGGCTCTTAAGTAAGGTGCAAGGAGAGCTGGAAATAGCTAGGATTTAAGTTCAAAGGGTCTGTTTAGTGGACTAATAACTAGAATAAGATCTATATTGACCTATATTTTATGTACACAGTAGTTGTTAACTTGTACCAACAACCACTTCAATACTCCCATAAAATAAACTCTAAGGACCACTTGCTTTAAATGCAGATTATATATGTATTGCAGGATTGTGAACAGGGGCACAGCAATAGCTTAAGGATCTACTTCATGTCATAACATTTACCAATTGATCAGAACATACTTACTGAGCCGAGACTGGGTGAAAGTCCTTTTTTGTGGAATAAATCCTTTGAGGAGTTATAGACAAAAGTAGTCAAGAAAATAATCTGCAGATTAATTGATATTGCAAATAATTGTTCATTCCAGCAAAAAAGGTGTTGCTATAATAAATACACATGAATTAAAGACAATTAGTTTAAGAAATATTCAAGCTTAACATAATAACATAAACATTATCACATATTAACATTATCTTTCATAAGCAAATATGACAGCAAAAGCCTTCTTACCTATATACCTGTTACTAGAGTCTAGGGAGTGCCCTCTGTTTACTCTTGTTTGAAGGAGAATCCTGTATTTATTGGTGTTTTAAAAACATTAGTTTTTCTTAAGACAAAATGTAGTTTTATTGATACTCCTATATTATTGTCCATAACACTATTATCGTGAGCTTACAATTTATTCATTTTTAATTCATTATTTTATGAGGCGATATAATGTATGTTTAATGTATAAAGAACGCTTACGTCAGTCATTAAATGCATCTGCATCTAAAGAGAATTGCGTGTTAATCGTGGAACAGTATTTGTCTCTAATGAAAGGGATTTGTAATGGAATTGAAAATATTTGAAAATGCTTTGATCGTAAAATCCAGACGTCCAAAAAAAGTCCAGAGGAATTGGTTCAGTCCTGGGGGGTACAGGAAGTTGTAGCTGCCATGTTAAGCTGCTTTGTTGTAATTCCCTTGTAGGTTTCCTGCAGAATTTAGCCTAAGTGTTGCAATGGAACCGAGCTGGAGTACGTTTTTATTCCAAGTAAGTAGTACGATACAACAATAGTCTGAGAAACTGCATATGCGTTTTCGAAATGCTGTAAATGTGGTTGCCAGATATTTTAATTTAACTTTTAAAAATACATTAGTTAGCCAAGCAAAACAAAGGCACCAGCGTTAGCCTGTTAGCTAGCTTCGATATGAGTGTTGCTGGAGCAAACTGCTAACTACCTTACCCAAGACCTCCGACTGCATCAGGTTTACGGAGAATCCCCACGGCCTCTGTGGTTTCGATTGAATGTCCTGCACTCTCGATCACAGCACAGTGCGATGTTAGTCTTTATTCACTCAAACTCAACGTGAAGCTAATTTCAGCTGTTGATGCGCGCGCGTTAGCAAGTTAGCTAGTAGGTCGAGCTACTGGTGTTGCATTTCGGCTTGCTAAGCTAATTTGCTCACTCTGGCACTTTTCTTGTTTGCATTACAGCATACGGCACTTCAACGATATTGACTTATTGTAAGTCCTAAATGTCATTATGAAGATGAAGTCGGGTAGCTGCAGAGGTTTTAATGGCGTTAACGTTCCACCATAATACCACAACCGCCTGTTAACTATAAATTGGCTAACGCTAACACTGAATTGGAGGGTTCCTAGCACGCGGAGAGTAGCCACTATAAACCACACCAAAACTACACACTTTTGTTATAACCCAAACAAGAAGGCAAATGTCGTTTCTGTTTAAGTTGCCGTTGACCCGACACGTTTTTACGCCATCCACCATTTGAACTTAAACGTTTATTATGGCCTTTTGTTTTTAACATTGTAAAGGATGTGCAACATGTCTTTAGAACTTTTCAAAATCACGGGAAGTCACTAATTTGTTTGACACGCATCCTGACGTTAACTTGGAGATTACACTCATAGCTTCGCATAACGATTGCTGTGCAAATAATGACACGCTGTGTAAAGTATGAAAGGAGCGGAAGCTTTATGAAAATATAGAGCTGCTAAGTAGTTAACGTCAGATACCAAACTAGGTGGCCTTTACTCGACCTCCTAAACGTATTTGGCAAGTAAGTCAGTTTTTAATTTGTATTTGTGTTAATGCAGTTGTGTTTTACAGTAACGTAAGCTGTTCTGCATATTGACAATATAATACAACGTATGCTATATATTGCATATACGAGGCGTTGGTGCGATTCAAGAGTCACATTTCAAATTGTCTTTACGACCACATCATTTGATATAGTGATAACAGCATGTGGCAGTTGTGTTGCAGTTCTTTGGAAGTCATTCACATCTCAGTGGTAATAATTGTGTCCCGGTGTTAAAGCTGTTAGATCAGAGTTCTAGCATGTTTTACAATGTGTCATTGTTTCATTGGGAAACTGGCCTATTAGTATTGACATATGAGAAATAACAGGCTGATGTCTTTTTGTATAGTTATATTCCTTTTTTTGTTTGCTGAAGTAATAATTAGTTGTAAGGTAAATGTCAGTATGGGAAGATTGAAATGAGCTCCTTTATTTTGAGTGAACAGTGAATATTTTGCGATGTAGAAATACCAAAATGTTATACCCTTTTAAGACATATGTTGTCTTAACCTTAATAATTTGTCACTATTGTTACAACTATCATGTTCGTTATTCTTAAATGCTGATGGCTTGTGTGACCTTTTTTACACTGACAGCAAGACTCAGTCAACAGAAATGTTATTAACCTGGTTTCTTCTAAGTATTCCCTTAACCTAGAGAGTTTATTGATCCACTGGCCTATACAAAAATAGGACTGTTCATATGGATTATAAACCATTCCCCCTTTCCAAAAAATATTATTCCAGTAACATTCTGAAATGTATAAACATACCTGCAAACTTGTCACTTTTCGGTGAAATTCACCGTTTTGAAATCAAAATAGGTCATTCACGTGAATCGTGTAGATCCGAAGAGTTTTTGTTTTGGGGTAGGGGGGGTCAACTGGCCCGCTGCCGTTGAGATTGCAGTGAGACGTGGAGGAAATGTGGTGTGGTGCCCTTCGCAATGAAACATTTTTGACGGGACGTGTCGAGTCTTGGCCAATCAGGGTTAAGATGTTGACAGCGTTTGGGGGGTTAGCGTTAGCTTTAATGTCGGCCCGCTACATCGACTGATGTCATGTTGCACGGTGTATTGATACTATGAAGATACCAGGGTTTTTCCTGCATAGAGAACATTTGGGCGCGCGCCTACGCCGTTTTCCCGAGCGCCTATGACAAATCCCGAGCGCCTAAGGCAAAAAAAAGTCTGCGATGGAAGAAAAAAAAAAAAAACTGTTCATCACGTGCATGTCAGCGAATATGTTCTCAATAGTATGTTTCAAGTCGGCTACAGCCGAACCCTCGTTCTGTTTTGATCAATAGTAATCGAGTTAATAAGCGTGCATGTCTTCTTGTCTGATCAATACGCAACTGTGAGGTGCGCGAATGGACAGAGCGGCCAGCTGCTGATGACTCACTCAACAGCCCGACCTGCACGAATACACCTGGACTATTGTCAATAGGGATGCACCGATCTGATCGGCGTCGATCCATATCGGCTGATATTCCCATTCTCGGTTTTGATCGGCGTTCTCAAAATGGCCGATCAGATGACATAATATCTGCGAGAACTATCAGAGACGTTTCAATCGCCGCGCACCGCAACGGAGTAAATGCGCCCGGCGAGGACCGCAGAGTGAGAGGACCACGAGGGGATCCTCACGCACCGAGCGGCGTCCCCGTCCCCCGAGTTGAATCTCTGGGTCAACTCAGCCGACTCTCACATGTCTGAGCCCCTACAGACTGATGCTCACGGTAAACGCATTCGATCGGGAGCACGCGAGGGTTTTGATAACGTTAGCGGAAGGATTTATGTGACAACATCCGGTTTTGCAAAGTTAGCGGAAAGAACCACGTGAAACAACATCCGTTTTTCAAAATAAGATGTCGACAAATCATACACTAGCATATAAAAGTAAACAATGAACTGATTTTGTATCTTTAGAAATCGTTTCTGAGATTTAGCTTAAATTATGCTCACATTAAAACATTTTTACTGTACCAAGGAAGAGTTGATAAAAATAAGTCAGACTTTTGTATGTTAAACAAAGTCCTGTAAATGGATTTCCCCAAGAGTTCCAGGAAATGAATAATGCAGATGTGTACCATACATATCTGAAATCCCCTACAATAGCAATCAAACAATTTTAATGTATCAATTAGGAAATTTTTCAAAGTAAAAGTCCTAAATGTTTAAAGAAATCTGTAATTTCTTTCATGTTTGAGGTGCTTTATATATGTATTTCCTCATAGTCCTAGGCAATAATGCTACACAATAAATAGAATGCTTCAATCAACACCGTGATCGGTATTATCGGATCGGCAGATACTGATTTCAGTGATCGGCACCAAAAAACCTGATCGGTACATCTCTAATTGTCAATCTATTAGCCTATCTATTTCAGCAAAATGATTTCCTCAAGCATTGCCTCCATTATTTATGGGGAAAAAAGCAAAAAAAATACATAGATGCCTGCTAATTACGGTGATATAGCAATAGAGACAGTGCGCGCGTACAATTTTTTTTTGGGGAGCACCGAAGACCCATTTTGACCCAGGAAAAACCCTGGATACCCGTACATTAAAAACGATATGATTTTTAGTATCGATACTTCATTAAGAGAGCGCGGGCGCGATCAGAGCGCACACGCTGCTCCGTGTCATGTTGTGTCACAGCGAGTGAAGTGGCGGAGCTTTTGAGACTTAAAGTCTTCGGCATAAATAAAAAAAAGATGCCAGAAGTGAAATGTTTCAGTACTTTGTCTCCAATGCAGAAAGTCAGTAAAGTTATGTAACTCTACAGCTGCTCATCCTGATGAACTCTGGTCAGATACAGATAAAAGGCCACATAGTGTATAACCAATGCTATGATGGCAACATGTAGTTTCATTAATATCTTGCTGTAGGCTAATACTAATATTACTGCCATTTGTTAAGTGTTGAAAAAGTTAGTAAAAAGTGAACCATACAGATGTTTTATTTATTATTATTATAGATAAATATACCAGTCTCGTATTTATGGTATCATATTGTTTTTATGGTATTGTATTGAATTCTGGTATGGGGTATCTTGATGTCTATGGCAGGTATTGTATTTAAGTTATAATGTTAGTATTGTGACAAACGGATAGAGACAGAACAGACTCAAGGAAAAGTCAGCGCTGATTGGCTTTCGCAACGCAGCGTTCTGTCTGTCCTCTCCCTCCGCTCCGCTATTGTTTCTCCTGCGCCGGTCTGCGCTCAACTGTACTTTTTTTATACTCCGCGACTTATTGAGTGCTGTAATAATCGCGCGACACAACGAATCCATAATGAAATTCGTTGGCAACTATTTTAATAATCGATTTTTATCGATTTTATCGATTCGTTGTCACCTTTTTCACCCCTCATGAGTTTGCAGGTATGTAAAAAGAACATGTGATTTGCACTTCAGACTGTTAAGTCTCAGTTGCCGTGTTATTTGTGATACTTGTAGAACAACGCTAACAATATGTGTAGGCTACTACTTTGCTCCACTGCTAAAGAGATGCGGCTGGTAGTGGTTACGGTTTTGCATTGGGACTGTTTGGTTTAACAGCAGACACGGCCATAGTACATAGAGTTGGTGTTTAAGAGACAAGGAGACTAGTAGGCGATTTATTTCTTTAAGGTCCACTTGGTTCTCCTCATGTGATGAAGTATCAAACGAGGCAGCACTTTACATTACATTACATGTCATTTAGCAGACGCTTTTATCCATCCAAAGCACAATAATATTTTTTCAACCCAGAGTACAAACTAAGAACAACAAGAATACAGGAAGTAACATTTCCTCAACATAGTCGACTACAAAAACCACAAGTAAAAGTGCTATAGTGCTAACTGAAGTGCTAATCTGTGTTTTAATCCAGATATAGTCGGAAAAGGTGTGTTTTCAGTCCCTCGAGAGAATGTAGACTTTCTGCTGTCCTGATGTCAGTGGGGAGCTCGTTCCACCACTGAGGAGCCAGGACAGCAAACAGTCTGGATTTGTTATTGTTCTCTACGCATTGTAATGATTTTGGCGGTTTGAAGGGATTGGAGTTCCTGTCATGCTGCAGTACTCTCTCTGAGTAAGGCCCAGTTTATATCATAACTCCTGCCATATTTATCAGATTATTCCTGTTTTGTGCCCTTATTATATACATAACAAACATATTTGGCAGCACAATAATAGCTAAGCAATAAACAAATCCCATAAAGCAAGAAACCTGAAGCAAATTTAGTTTAATAATAAGTATCGTCATCTGAGATTTGTAAGGAGACAATTGAAAGGCAGTGCACTATTGCAGTGTAATATGTAATTATATCAAATGAGACTCCGTCATGGTAAAATCATCCCCCCTTTCAGTGGGTAAAAAACAAAACAATGACTAGTTTACTATTTCTTGTTAATTGCCATTTCTCTAACTCTTTTTCAGTACTTTTTATTTTTTATCTTAGAGGCAACCTCACCCTTCGAAACAGATTTGTATCAAAATTGTCAGAGCAGCGTGATAGAACAGCAGGCTGCTCTTGCTTAAAAAGAGAGAGCATTTGGCTATTTTTTACTTGCCTACACATATGGTAGGAGAAATGCAAATGGCAGTAAGGATTGTAGTCAAGGTGCTGCTCCAGTGTGGTGGATATAAAAGCCAGTTGACACCCTGTGACCGCCCCCAGCTCTCAACCATGCTAAAACGCATAGCATGGCCGCCTGCACTAAAGATAGGATCCCCCTCCCCCTTTCTCCTCCTCCTCCAAAAGTGCACCAGTGCTTGGATGTTTGTCATTCATAAAACAGTGGGGGGAAAAACAGCACTCGGGATTCTGGCTTCCTCAGACCACAACCCCCTTACTGGCGGACCGTTGGGATGCTTGGCTGAACCTGAAAAGCCATGGGTCAGGTCTTTAACCCTGCTCAATGGTGATTACAGAGAAGAACAAGGTTGTCTCAATCACCACATCTCTGGGTTAACCTGTTGTGAAGTTGGTAGTTACAATGTGAATTTCTGCTTTCTCCCTGGCCAAAATATTCATGCAAGCCCCCACCTTCTGTTCGTCCTATCGAATTGGGGATATGCCATGACCAATTGGACAATGCCTGCCAGCAGCTGCAGACTTAAGATGTCCTCCCTACACTTGTATTGTGTACTGCTCCTGGTTACATTGCTTTATTTGATTGTTAAATAATGTATTGTCTTCAACATTTTTGTTATTTTGTCATTTCAAACTTTCAGATGCACAATTTTCTAATTGTATGTATCCTTCTGCAGAACACCTGCTCCACCATCCTTCACCAAACCCATTTAGTTGCGATTTGGAGGTAATTGCACATGTTGAAGCACTCTGAATCCAATGCTGAACGTAGGGCTGCAACTAACGATTATTTTAATAATCGATTAGTCCGTAGATTTTTTTAGATAAATCGATGAATCGGATAAAAAAACATTAATTTCCAACCCTTTATTAAGAAACAGAACTTACAGTATTTTACTCACGTGAGTTTACTTGCCCGACTATTTATGGTATATTGCCGTCTGAGGGGGCGTAGCTTATCTCTGTTGCTTTGTTCTGTGGAAACGGTTGTCAATTCTGCCATCCCTCATGGAAGAATTAACCACTATTTCTAATTTCTACTTGTTGTGGACATCCCACAAACGTTGGAACATCAAATTGTTTCTGGGTTTATAACATCGGCGCTTCTAGCATAGAATAGCATTGCAGCAGCCAGTTAGATTCACCAACGGCACAACGTTAGTGATGACGAGTGGACCATCTAAACACTGATTGCATTTCTCCTATCATATGTGTATGCATTATGTTATGGTGTTTCCTCTACCTCCGCTCTGCTTTTATTTTTGTTGCTATGCTCTGCGCTCAACTTTTTTTCATACTCAAACATCTCTGAGACTTATTGGGTGGCGTAATAATCACGTAACACAACGACTCGTTAATAAAAAAAATTGCCAACTTTTTTAATAATCGATTTTTATGAACTTTATGAATTCGTTGTTGCAGCACTAGCTAAACGGCTTCCTAGGTTAAGAGTTAAACTAGGTTACTGTTGCATAATTATTCCAGTTATTCAATTAATGTGGTGACTTACTGGTGTAATAAGTACACCTGTCGGCATTGGCCGATAAAATTGTTCTGATCTTTCTTGCCCAAATAATTTAGATTCCCAATATTATCAAACTAATCATCAAATTATGTTTAAAACTCAAAATACTAGTAAAACAAAATTGAAATCCTTATACCGTACATTTGATTTTGAAACGCATCATTTTATTCCACCACAGATCTTTTTGTAATAGAGTTTTTTGTAAAAAAAACATACCAAACATCATAAAGCCTGCATAAATAAAGGGTAAATAAAATAAAAAAATTGTGAGCTTGTTTTATCTTTTCGGATAATTTTGTATTAAAAAAATCAGGCTATTTTTTTCCCTTTTGAGTGCTTTTAATCCTTTATCGTCCCATTCAATGAGATTTGATCTCTGACAAACCATAACTCTGATACTTCCATCTATCCCATTTCCGATTATATATATATATTGGCATTTCCTAACTGTGTATCCCCTTCCCTGAGAATGCATGCACTATCCATTAGCAGTGGTGTATAGTAACGAAGTAGAAATAATAATAAAAATTTGTGACTGTACCAAGTCATTTTTTGGATATCTGTACTTTAGTATTTATATTTTGGTTCACTTTCACTTATACCTCACTACATTTTGCGAAGAAAACTGATACTTTTACTCTGATAAATTTCCCCGAAAACTTTCGTTACTCGCTACAAAATCAAACACATCTTTTTAAATTAATCATGAGACCAATGTCGGGGACTGTGGTGGAACACAGACTGGCCGTATCAAGCCTGCAAAAAAAATAGCGGAGGGAGAGGACAGAATGCTGCGTTGTGAGAGCCAATCAGCGCTGAGCTGCTCCGCTGTTGATGAATCTAACTGGCTGCTGCTGCTCTCGTGGCGCTGGATGCGGAAGTCATTCACGTCGTCGGAGGGACATTCACAGAGCTGTGTGCGCCTACGGTTGATGTTATCGGGGCTCTTAAGTGTCACGCATTGAGAGTGACAGTCACTCATTTCGGTCTTTAGTCACGCACTCCTGCCACACATCGTATTTCTCACGCTGAAAAACAAATCTAGGCTATTTAATGTACCGCAGTGCGCAAACATGACCTGGCCGCGCTGCCCTCACCATGGAGGAATCAAGCACATCTCCCGAATCCCCTGGAGGTCTGCTGTGAGGTGCCACTTATCAGCCATTCAAAAAAAAAGAAATGGGCTACACAATAGCCAATCAGAAAAAAACGTATCTGTTGTATCTGGGTAAGATTTAATCCAGCAATCAATGAAAATAAAGCATCCTGGAATTGCGCGAGACTGATATAACACATTTGCATTACTTTTCCAAACATTTTGAGATTTTATTTTTTCAATTACTTTTCTACGCCTGGAAATAGCCATTTAAAAATGCCATGACTTTTCCAGGTTTTCCATGACCGTACGAACCCTGTTTTGAATAAAGGGTTGACAATTACAGTTTTTTTATCCGATTAATCTAAAAAATAATCAACAGATTAATCGATTATCAAATTAATCGTTAGTTGCAGCCCTAATTGCCATTCAATTCATGTTACTCAAGTCGGTGTGATGGCTGGGACTGAACACTGTCTGTGAACTTGTAGTTGGGCTCATAAGCACAGACAGCCAGTCTGAGGCAGCCTGTGAGCTGTCTGTCAGTAATCCGGCTCCTGGACTTTGATTTGGTGATTTTCTCAACTCCACTGACGAGTTTTTCGGCCCAAATTTGGTATTCATGAAAGTGTTCTCTGGGATTCGTTCTGAACTCAGATCGTTGGTGATTACGTTCACATCAACTCTACAGACATTTCAAGTAAACCAGATTGCTCCATCAGACAAGAAAAAGAGCTCAATGTTGAGCAACAGCAGAGAAGCCGAACTCACGGAGTTAGGACCTGGCAAGTCGCCAAGGATCTCGGCTGTCGCACATGCGTAACCTGTTAATGCCGTAACGTAAACATTTAAATTATGGTACAGGCATTTCAACAATAATTTATTGATGCCTTAGTTTTATGTCTGTGTACTTTGAACTTGTGTAATATGTAAAGTTATCAATAAAGGTAGGGCGCATTTCCCCCTGCGCCCTACCTGTAGGACCACTGTGTACTACGTTCCCCTCTTTCGGGGAGCACAGCTGAGAACACCGTAAGAGAACCCGTTTTCAGGCGTTCATGAATCAGGCGGAGATCTTTTCTGACGTCGATCTTCCGCAGTCAGGAAGGAAACATTTCAGAAGACACCTAAACATTTTTTCGAGAATGACGAACAATGTGATCGCGATCGACGGGTTGGCGACCACTGCTCTAGTGGGGCGCAAAGGCATTACAGGTGGGGTGTGAGGGGAAATGCAGATGTTTTTATTTCAAGACCTTTATTGAGAACATCACATATTACAAAGTGCACAGACATAAACCAGCTCATTAATACATAAAGAGCGAAATGCTTTTACTTTAGTGTAAATGTTTACGTTAACAGGTTACATGCTGGGCGTACATGTTGGCCAGGATTCGGCTTTTCTGCTGATGCCCTTTAAAATAAAAGCTCTACATTGAGCATTGAGAGTAGCAGTATCAACCTGCAACCCCGTTTTTAAAAAGAGGTGTAGTGGAAAGCTCACTGGAGCATATAATAATGATCAAACGTGATGACTCGCATATCTGCACTCGTTTTGTTTTACAATGGTTGCACATTATTGTTTTGAAAAGATAGGCAGTAAAACTCTTTATTGCCAAATATTTTAACTTGTTTTGTTATTCACAGGTTACACTTACTTGTTATCTTGAAAATATATTCAGTGCAAAACAGGTTAATTGCAGCCAATAGAAGCTATTTTTTGCCAATTATTAGTTATTTTTTGCACAGATATTTGTGTTCTAATAAAGTGATTGAACAAATATTTTGTCGGATGGAGCAATCTGGTGTAATTGAAAGTGATTGCAAAATATTAGGAGTCAGAAAAAGTTGTTATTTCAATACAAATTCAGCATGGACCATTTGGTTACAATTTTATTGGGGCGGTGGGGCGTGAACATCTTTCTTCCTCCGAAGTGGGGCGCGACAGAAAAAGTTTGAGAACCACTGCATAATTATAAACGCACTGTTACAACTCCTTCATATTGCTTTTCTGAGAATTATGATGGGAAGTCGATAGTAGATGCAAAAGTATACATATGTAAAGTATATAATGTTGCTCCTGGATGGATCACAGCCAACCAAATCAGCACTTAAAAGAATAAACTTAATAATTCTCAACATTTGGACCCTTTGCTTTTTTATTAACAGCATTTACTTGTACTTTTACTTTCAATACATAAATACATTTAATATCAGAAAATTATTTTTGATTCGTAAGTACAATAAATATCAGATACCTTTTTTCAAGTAGTATTCTCATAGGTGACTTTTACTTTTACTGGTGTTATTTTTACAGGAAGGTATCTTTACTTTTGTGTACTTTATACAACACTGACCATTATGGATTGACTTTAAGCCTTTTCTTTGGAATAGTGGCTGAGATGTTTTAGTCGATAGTCAACATTACTTGTTTGAAATACAAAAGTAGGCCTATTTAAAAATTAATGCAATCAATAGAGATGTGGACAAATGTTATAGCTAGTGCAGTGTCGTTGTAGTGTTGCTTTGTGTCGTTTTTCTTGAGAAACGCTCATACAAACAGCTCCCTTTGGTCCTAAGCAATATACCTGCCATGACATGCAGAGGTGCGTCACACACCCAAGTCGTGAATGCTCACGGTCAGAACACAAAAAAGGTAACAAGGTAGACAAACCAGCTTGATGTTATCTTGGAAAATTATGTTTTGACAAGAAAACTGAATGAATCAAGTTGTTTGAAGCAGATTTTCTCACAAGGTTAATTGTTAATCAAAGTAAATATGCAATAATTTTGTTCTTATTAATTTGAATTGGTTGACGGTTTGCACTGACTACAGGACAGTTTAAATAATTGTTTGCGGTGTGTGACAAAAGTGTGATTCCCTGGTGTCAATTATAGTTCTCAGAAAAGAAAATAGAATCTGCAAAAATTGGAATTGGCAGATCAGGATTTCGAAAAATCTGTAAATTTCTTTGTACTGTAAATAAAAGCAGGACGTTTCATGCAAGAAAGTAACAACTTGGAGTCATAATTTTTCGACAGTTTATCTAAATACTGCCTATTTGGCCCTGCCGTTGCTGAAGCATACTTAGTGTTTATACTTGCCCTCCGAGTGTGCACTGAGGCATTTACGCGCAATGCACTGTTTATTGAAGTATTCTCTGAAAGTCGGGTGTGCCTTCAAACTAAATAAAGTTCAGTTTAACCCATAGACTAGGTCAGGGGTGCTCAATACGTCGATCGTGATCGATCGCGGCGACCTGCCAGTCGATCGCGGCGTAGTATGGTAGATCGCATGACATTAAAAAAAATGTGGCCGCCCCCCTGTCACTTTCTCTTTAGCGCCACATTACAGCAGAAGCATGTCATTTCTGTCTCGACGTGTCGCGTTAACAGTCGTCTCGCGCGCCGCAGAGCTCCGACGCCAGTTTGCGCGCATCGGGACGGAGCAAAGAAAAAGTCACTAGCACCCCCCCCCCCACCCCCCCACATTATACACATTATAAGTAGCTCGCATGCTGAAAAAGTGTGAGCACCCCTGTTCTAGGTGTAACTGGAAAACCAAGACGATGAGGGATTATAATTACGAATCGATAAAAATCGATTATTAAAACAGTTGGCAACAAATTTCATTATCAATTCGTTGTGTCGTGCGATTATTTCGCCACTCAATAAGTCGTTGAAATGTTTGAGTTTAAAAAAGTTGAGCGGAGGTAGAGGAAAGACCATAATGCCACATTGCGAAAACCAATCGGCATTGAGACGGTGGAATGTCCACAAAAAGTATAACGTAGAAATAGTGATTAATTATTCCGTGGTAGATGGCCGAAATAATAACCATTTCCATGGAGCAAAACAATAGTGATAAGCCACACCCCCTCACCGATGTGCGTGATGCAATTAAACCACAAATAGTCTTTTGAGTCATGGTGCTACAGCACTTAAACGTTGTTATTTATCGGTTCTGTTTTTGAAAAAAGCAGGGTTCATACAGTCATGGAAAACCTGGAGAAGTCATGGAATTTAAAAATAGTTATATCCAGGCCTGGAAAAGTCCTTGAAAATTCCAAAGGTTTTGGAAAAGTCATGGTTCATTTTTGCAGTGTGATTAAAAGAATCAACATTTATGTAAATATTTTTTCTTTTAATCAAACTGTTGTCTCTCAACATGCGTTTATCAGTGAACTATTCGTAAGTCATGTGATTCACAATGTTATATGCGCAAGACCTTTCACAGGTGCAGGACCACATGCTGGCCATGATTACGTAATTTTCGCCCGCATGCCTTGCGCCGGCTTGACTACCTTGAGTATAAACAAAGCTTAAGTGAACCTATAATGTGAATAGTCTGCTTTTAAAATTCTACTTTATTGTTCATTTGTATGTATGCAGTAGATTCAATGGTGGCACAACTCCGTTTGTGTTTGTTGACTACAGGGAAGTGATGTAAAGTTTGTTCTAACATCACTGATTCCTTTCATAATTTAGCACCGGGGTTTTGGTAGCCATCCCTTTTAACCATGAATGCATTTCTAGTGATCAGATCCAAGAAAGAATGAATGACAATCTCCTGAATGGGGTGTGTGCTTGTTCATTCAAACTTTATTGATATACATTGTATCGCATTTCCACCTGGCACCAAATTGGACTTCCTTGGTCCCAAGCAATACACTCACTTAGTGTGAAGTAGATCAGATGAGCAGTTCTGAAAAGATATAAATAAGACACAGAAATAGATAGATTCCTTACTTTAAATATAGCGTGCAATAGGGCTGGACGATATGGTCAAAATCATCGCTACGGTTTCATAACCGTAATAATCAAAGAAGCTTTATTGTTGGTGTCCTGGTACCTGCATTGTTGTCCTTGTCTTATCATGATCATTTTACATTGTGAACAAAACATCTGAGTTGAAATCGGCAGGAGGAAAGCTAGTAATGCTGGCAGCTAACAGCTGCTGTAATAAAGTAAGGAGTTCCATTTAGTTACCTTGTTCAAGCGCCCTTCAGTTAAAATTAGAACTTTTGAAATCACGATTGGTGTCAAGAGGGAATATCCCAGTTTCATGGTATTTACAGCTATCAACCAGAATAATTATACTATGCCTATAGCTAATTAATAAAACATCTGTAGTGATTTAATTATAATTATAATGATTAGGAAATGAGATTGTATTTTAATTTTAATTAATAATAATTTTAATTCATCTTAACTTTATTTTACATAATTACTTTTGAAAACATGATAATGTTGTAATTTACTTTCCAGCGAATGGAGCATGAACACACCACAATGTTTGTTTACCTCCTACAACAGCTGTTGCTGTCCATGTTGCTAAAGTTACAAGCTCTCCTGCTGATTTCCACCTAGATTTGTTGCTCACAATGTAACATTATCAGACTGGCGGCTAGAAAGCCGCAATGACAATCTCCAGATGGCATATTTTTACTTAATATTATGCAATCGATCCACGGCTCACGTGACTACCATGTCAATTTATATGAAAAATGCTCCCACTGCCAAATAAAGTCACTTTAATAAGGCTGGAGTGTTAGTTCCCTCTGCAATGTTTATAACAACTCTTTAGGTGAGTGCACGAGACACACACACACACACACACACACACACACACACACACACACTTCTCAATGCAGGAACTAGGAACCATAGATCTCGCAGCTTAATTCTTATGGTTATAAAACCAGGATTTATATATCCGCAGTTATTACAAAAACGTTAATCCCGTCATCCTTAATTGAGGTATTAATAGGTTCAATAATATATTATTGATACTTGGCATTTATGTATCAATGCAATATTGCCTCTAATAACCACATGTATCATGATATACAGTAGCATGCTTCTGGTAATTCAATAGTTAATGAAATAACTTCATGGTAAAGCCTATTTCTGTATACTAATGTCTGATATGAAAAAAAATGATAAATGAAATGTACAGAGTATTTTATTAAGAACTTTAGTGCAAAATGAACTTGATAAATGCATTTTACAGGACAGTTAGCTAAAATCAAGGCCCATTGGTCTGAATAAACTTCATGCAAGTCCTACATAACCTACTGGTTATTATATAATTGTGTTGGTTATAATAACACAATAGCTTCAGAGGGCTTTACAATCTGTAAACATAAGACATCCATATATAGTACAACAGAGGCACTGTATAAACATGTGGCCACAAACGCTGTTAACGCGTTGCTATCCTGACTCCTGTGCACTCCAAATATGCTTGTAGTGGGGACTGATATGTGGCAAACTAGTCACAAGATGATTTTCTGGCCCGTGTATGACTTCCTTACGAGTTGTCTTTGATTTGGTTGGGCCGAGTCTCACAACATGCATGCTTCTCGAATCCAAAAAGCGGTTTCCTCCAGCTTTTCTGCGCACTAGCTCCCACATGCAAAGAACGTAAAGAATCGTCCAAATGTTCTAAATATAGCTGACATCACGATCAAAACACAATTGACATATTTATTTCATTTGATGATGTATCATCATATTGCACTTTCAAAACTCATTAAAATTGTCTTGATTAGACTTTCCATCGATAGACAAAAGTCTGGTTGTTTTCTCAGATGCATGGCATGAGTAGTTTTAATGTACGCTTCGAGTTAGTGTGAGGAAGTTAAATGGGTCATAATTCCCTCTTAAATATCTATTTTTGTATTCCTGTGAACACATGTGTTTGCCATTATTACAGTGACTTTTGCCAAGTTTATTTTGTCCTGTCACGGTTTCATAATGAAAAAAATATATTTCTACACTCACACAACAGATAGACTGGTATGGCTCTCCCCATTTCATTACAGTGGTGGACATCCCCCGGCTCCAGTTTAGCTGGAAAATTAAATTGGCTTCTCTCCGGTTGCATCAGCTTTAGCACCCTCTCTCCCTGCTGAGAGTGATCGGAGTTCTGGGTACTTGGTGGGAATGTTAACCGGGGACAACCAGACCCGTCTTAAAACATGTAGCCTATCTCATTTACAGTGCTTTGTGAGTCAAACTTCTTTGCTGTGTCATCGTCATTCAGAATCATACACTTGGAATCATACAACCAATGTGTTTATAGAATATACACTTTTATTAATCCCCAAGGGGAAATTAGTTCTCTGCATTTAACCCATCCTTAGTTATTAAGGAGCAGTGGGCTGCGGTGAAGCGCCCGGGAAGCAACTGGGGGTTCAGTGCCTTGCTCAAGGACACTTCGACTTGCAACTAATGGGGAGAGCGGGGATCGAACCCACAACCCTGCGGTTGCAGGACGGCCCTCTTACCCCACTGAGCTATGATTACAATAGTTACGAGAGCTCAGGGTACAAATACAAAAAAGTGAAAGTTCTGCATTTAAAATGTAGCTTAAGTAAAAGTAAAAATTATTGGCATCAAAATGTTCACCAATATTAAAATGTACTCATTATATAGATGCCCATTTCAAATAATAAACTCATGGTAGGTCACTGATGTATTAATTTTAATGACTTTAATGTTGCACCTGGTAAAGCTGGAACTCCAGGGTTTTTCCTGGGTCAAAATGGGTCTTCGGTGCTCCCCAAAAAAAGGTTTGCGCGCTGTGCGCGCACCATCTATTCATACACGTCGGGCTGTTGAGTGAGTGATCAGCAGCTGGTCGCTCTGTCAAGTCACGCCAGAGCTCCGATGCCGGCGCGCGCCTCGCTCAGCCGTGATGCGCGCACACAGGTGAGCACACCTCAGTGTTAAATTAAGCTTAGGGCACCAACATGACGAGCGGCTAGTCCCGCCCCCCTGAAGCTCTAAATTTAGGGGGAAACACTGAACTCGATTACTATTGATCCAAACAGAACGAGGGTTCGGCTGTAGCCTACTTGAAACATACTATTGAGAACATATTCGCTGACATGGACTTGATGAACACAGTTTTTTTGTTTTTTTTCATCGCAGACTTTTTTTTGCCTTAGGCGCTCAGGATTTGTCATAGGCGCTCGGGAAAACGGCTTAGGCGCGTGCCCAAATTTTCTCTCTGCAGGAAAAACCCTGAACTCATTTCATTTTTAGAAAGAATTATTGGCAATTTGTCAATAACCCTTTTTTTTTTACTGATTATCGAGTGATAACATTGAGTACGCCCTGATTGAACAACTGCATGAACATGGTTTACTTGCCTCAAGTGTTAATATTGAGTGCATCTTTTAAATTTGTTGCGTTTCTATATTGGTTGTGTTTTTGTGGAGCTTTCCTCAACAAAATCAATTCTTTGACTCTAACAACACATTTGATTGAATTGACTAAAAAAATGTGTTTCTTAGAAATAAGTTATTCGTTATAAATAAAGCATAAAGAACAAGTAATGGAGACCAAAACAACGTATTAGTCGACAAATTGACTAAAAGTGGGTCCCCCTAACGAACGGAGGATTTTGTGGAAAGCTAGATACTTAAATATGCTTTTGATAGCCAATATTTTACACTCTGGAGCACAAACACTACCCCTTTACCACTCTATTGGTCCTTCAGCTGCTGTATGTGGTTTAAGGATCTGTATTAACATCATTTTACATGGCTCTGTCTTTCTCATTACAGCAGGCCAATGAGGCTCTGCATCACCAGCACCAAATAGCCGGGAACAGCCTCTTGCCTTTGCTCAGTTCTGGAACTGAACCACCTGATCAGAAACCAGTGCTGCCCATTCCCTTGGACCAGAAACCCCCTGTTAGTGCTGCAGAACTTCTTAAAGACAATGTGGCTAGTGGGACTGGGGGAGGAGGAGGAGGTCCGCCAGTTGCTGTAGTAAAAAAGGAGCCTAAATCAAAGACGCCCTTCATCTGTGGTTACTGCAACAAGGCTTTCCGTGACAGCTACCACCTCCGGCGGCACGAGTCTTGCCACACTGGCATTAAGATGATTTCGCGGCCTAAGAAGACACAAACAGCCCCCACTATGGTGCCACTCATATCTACTGTACCACGTCAAAATAGTGGAAATCCTTCATACATTACTACTGTAGCTGGTATCCTGACTACAGCCACCACGTCCACATCCACAGGCACCAGCATCATGACCCCAATGCAACACCAACAGCAGCAGAGCATTCCTAAGAAACCCCCTAAACTAGTGAAAAAGAATCACGGTTGCGATATGTGTGGTAAGGCCTTCAGAGATGTGTACCACCTCAACCGCCACAAGCTGTCGCACTCTGATGAGAAGCCGTTTGAGTGTCCCATCTGCCAACAGAGGTTTAAGAGGAAGGATCGCATGACATACCATGTCCGCTCCCATGATGGTGGAGTTCACAAGCCTTACATCTGTTCCGTCTGTGGAAAGGGCTTTTCCAGGTATGTAGACATCATTTATAATGAATGCAGAGAGCATTTTAACCAAATCTCTGATCTTTGCTCATGGAAAAAGAGACGTGTAGCAATCCAGTGAACTAGTTTTAGTAAAGTACTACGACAACTACGCTCGTAACTGCTATTAAATGTTCGCGACTAAAAAGTCTGATTTATCAATAAACCTGCTCAACGAGCATGAACATGAAAAAAAGTATTTTTTTCAATCAAGGGCTGTGTATTATCAAGCACCTTGCATATTGCAATATATTTCAATACTGATGAACTGAAAATGTAAAAAAACACAACTTGCTGTTTGCTAACTGGATAGACTAATATGTACATAACATTATATTGATAACTAATTGCATCGACTTGAATGAATTAAAAATGTTAGTGTTTTTTGCGTTGTACATAGTAGTGCACTTGCCATAAATATAAAATGAAAATAAAGTGCATATTGTATTATTTTCTTAATGTGTAACTGAAGCCTCTAACTGCCATGTAGATGCCATTAACAACCCATTCAATTAAGTGAATTACATTATAAAAACTGAAATGGACACTGGCTGGGTCCTACCTTTTTTTGTCCCATTCCTCCAGTGCAGTTTTCAGCAACTCTGAAATGTTGCTGCCAGTAACATCAATACATTGTGTATTGCCCGTGTCTGCAAAACACATGAAACTAGTTCCCGATCCTCAGAGATGTGGTGTGCTAATCCGGATCATGCAACAGGCCGGGAGGTCACTGGCCTAGAACCGTATCGATGGAGAACTGTACCGATAAGGAGCTACAATATTAGTATTAGTATTAGTAACAATAAAATCCTAACGATACCCATCCTTATTTACCATCAGCTGCAGCGTATTTACAGAACAGTTAACTGTTCTGCAAACCATTTACCTTTTAGGGTGAGTTGGGAGCTTAGTGAAGTCCCCAGTGATGTTCTAGCTGTGAACGTTAGCTGTACAGTGTGTCTACAGGGGGTTAGCCATAACTCTGGCTAATTTTCAAATAATTTGCACTGCGTCATTTGCGTCGATTTTTTCATTGACTTTGTATGTTATTTTGCCCTGCAATTTTTTTCACCATGTTTGATTCTAACACAGAATAATGATTAGAAAATTATTTTATCCTTTGTCTTGGATTTGCCCTAAGTGTTTCAGATTGGCCTTGAAGATTCGGATAGATTTCAAATAATAAATGGCATTTTTAACCATTTTCAACCATGGAATATATTAATGTGGTAAGAACTGTCAATATAAGTGCATTTAGCCAGTTACTCTTAAATGATTAACATCCCTTCCCTTTAACAAGCATGGTTTAAAAAAAAATGGATTCAAAAATGTTGCCGGGTAATCAAACTACGACTAGGTTTGTCACAATACCAAAATTATAACTTTGATACAATACCTGTCATAAATATCACGGTATCCGATACTTACGATACCAGAATTTGATACAATACCACTAATATGATACTGATATATTTATCTATAGTAGTAATAAATAAAATATCTGCATGGTTACCTTTTTACAAGCTTGTTCCTGCCCAGCTTTTTCTACACTTAACAAATTGCATTAATATTTAGTATTAGCCTACAGCAGGATATTAATGAAAACTACATGGTGACAGCATAGTATTGATTATACACGGCTATGTAGTCCTTTTGTCTGTATCTGACCGGATGACGACATAGTTCCTTCCATAAGTATGAGCAATTGTAGAGTTCATATTTGATCTTAATTCATGGAATAATTTTTTTTCCTTAACTAAAAATTAAAAGAATTAGCTAACATCCACCCTCAGGCTCCACCAGCATGTAGCCATTTTTCATCAATTGTGTTTCATTTAGCACACGTGTGTGCATTGTGACTTCATGATCATATATGTTTGTCGTCAAACTCTGCTACGGCTACTCGTGTTAGGCTGTATAAGGGTGAGCTTGGGGTGTGCATCATGTTTATAATCACATTTGTTGACCTGTCGTTCTTTGAACTCTTTGAAAAGTGCGGGTCTCTATCTGAAAGGTGCTTTGCCATGTATGACGTGTTGATCTGAGTGGCTTTGAAACACATTTTGCAGACTAATCGCTGTATTTCAGTGGGCTTTCCCTCACTGTCTGCAATGTGGCCAAAGTATTTCCAGATTTCACTTCTGGCATCTTTTTTTTTACAAAAAGCCAAGGACGGTCTGCAAAAGCTCCGACACTTGACGCCATATTGTCTCCCCAGCAATCACTCGCTGTGAGTGAGCACTTTCTGTTAGTGTGTGAGTGCTGGACAGCCTCCTCCTCTTGCAGTCAACGCATGCAAGCAGCATGACAGAGCGGAGCAGTGAGTGTGCTCTGATCCTGTGCTATTTTAATGAAGTATCAATACTAAAAATATGTGAAACCAAATAGTTTTTAAAAAACGTCCGGGTACCGCGGTACCTTTTTAGTATCAGTAAACCGTGCAACCCTACCTACGGCACACTGCTGCTACCATCTGTACTGCTGATTGTGTCACATCTGTTAACCTAATCTCATGTTGTCAACACCATGACTGAAATGTGTCTCATGATGCTCTTTTCTGCTATATTCTACTGTCCCAATCTCATATGTCAATGAAATGATACTACTCGTGAATCAAAAGCTAAAGAATTTCCATTTTCTTTCTTGTCTTCATCTCTGCAGACCTGATCACCTAAGCTGTCATGTCAAGCATGTCCATTCCTCAGAGAGGCCATTTAAGTGCCAAGTAACGGTAAGTCAGGCAACTGTGGTTCAATCTTCAGTCTCTCAATCAGAGGATTGCCGGTTCAATCCCCAGGGGCCGGTATTTCAAAATGATCCACCAGGATTAATCCTCCTGGATTGGATTAAATCCTGATCAAATCCCAAAAACGGGTATTTCAAAGCAAATCTGATCCTGAAGATTCAGATTCGGATTTGGTAATCCAATCTTGCCTTTTATCCGGATTAAACACTGCTGTTGAGTATTTCAAAACTTTGGTGAGAAATCTGGATCAGTTTGATCCTAAAAATCAGGATTATCCTGATCCCACCTCAGAGGTGGATTTGAGGGAGATTACATGAAAAGGTTGGACCAGCCGAAGTGTAACTGCTCCCAAAGTTCATTGTTTGATACACATATAGCTAGACTGCTGTTTGATCAATGTTTATTTTCTTTGCACGTTCCTTTCTTTTTCATAAAACACAGTGAAAAATTGAAGTAAAAAAAAAAATACAACGTATTCGTTGAAAATCAGTCAAATGTATTTATTAACATGCATTCAGCACACACACTTAATTTTCATAGCCAAAGCTTAACCCTTGTGTTGCCTTCGGGTCAATTTGACCCGATTCAATGTTTCACCCTCCTGTCGCCTTCGGGTCAATATGACCCGATTCAATGTTTCACCCTCCTGTCGCCTTCGGGTCAATATGACCCGATTCAATGTTTAACCCTCCTGTTACCTTTATATTTCCTAACATATTTTACCCTTGAGGTCAATATGACCCCAGCTATTAAAATCTCCAGAAAATTATTAGAATTAATATTGTTTTCCAAGTTTAAGTGTGAGGTACTTTATTGTTTGTTTGTTGACTCCCGAAAGAACACCGACATTAAACATTGAATCGGGTCAAATTGACCCGAAGGCGACAGGAGGGTTAAATATTGAATCGGGTCAAAATGACCCGAAGGCAACACAAGGGTTAAACGGTTATGGCATTTGGAGCAGCTCTGTGTTAACTGGCCATCTTCTCTTTCCACAAACATCTTTAAAGAGAACACATATTAAGGTTTTATCTCTTTGGTTGACAACTGTTTCCTAAAAATGCAATTTAATTGAGTTTATTTTGTATAGCCCATTATCACAAATTACAAATTTGCCTCAGAGGGCTTTAAAAACTACACATAGACATCCCTGTCCGAGGACCTCACATCGAAGATATGTACAACACATTTTAAAATCTACACCCAATGCATAGCGAGTAAATGCATTAAAATGTGGACCGCGACGTACAGACGCTAGCCTCTTTACTAGCTTGTTAGCTCCTTAACACAGAAGTCAATGGAGCAGCGTTAGCTCTCGTTAGCGCGAACTCGGCTTAATTTTACTTCGCCGAGCTATTCTTTCAACTTTGTGCGGATTTACGTAATTTGTTAACTCAATATAGTGATTGCCTTTCATCTCGTTTTAGGACGCATCAACACTGACCAAGATTATATTTAGATTTAGAGACAACAGTAGTGCCAGCTTCTCCTTTTTTCCGTAAAATGTTCGCTCCATTTCCTGTTACCTGTCTGTGATCCAGGGGGCGGGGCCGGATTTGGAAATCCCAATCTGCCGGTATCAGGATCACTCTGATTCAATCCCGCAAAGTTTTGAAATACTGGGATGGATCAGGTTGATCCGTGGCTGAGGAAAGGGGGATTTGGTTATCCGGATCATTCTGATCTGGATTACAAGTTTTGAAATGCCGGCCCCAGATGTGCTAGCCCTAGTCGATGTGTCCTTGAGCAAGATACTTAACCCTGAATTGCTCCCCGAAGCTGTGTCTACAGCTGTGTATGGATGTAATTCGCTTTGGATAAAAGCATAAGCTAAATGTAATGTAATGTAAGTCATTATTTGGTCTGCTCTGAAAAAGTATTCAGGGTTAGACTTGTAATCATTATTACATGAGAATCAATATATTTGAGAAAGGCCAGATGGGATGAGACAGCTGCCACTCAGAAACTACTACTTGGACAGCCTACTCACCATTGGCCCAGGTCTTATAGTTGCAGTGAAGTTTCCATCACACTACCTGCCAGTTTCACTGTACAGATCTCTGCTGTGATCACAGTGTATTCGTGGCCGTTGGTCCAGAATTTATAGCAAAACCTATATTGCTGGTCACTCAAAATCTCCATGAACATGGCAGTTTGACTTGAATGTTCCGTTGTTGATGAAGGCATTCTAGTCACATGGATGTGTTTAGAGGAAAAACAATATTAATTGGTTTCTGTCCCAGGCCTGTACCTCCGCCTTCGCTACCAAAGACCGTCTGCGCTCCCACATGATCAGGCATGAAGGGAAAGTGACCTGCAACATCTGTGGCAAAATGCTAAGCGCTGCCTACATCACGAGTCACCTCAAGACACATGGCCAGGCCAGCTTCAGCAACCCATGTAACAATAAAGGTAGGGAAGAGTGTCCTTTTACTTCTATTAAAGCTCCTCACCACTTAATCATTGGAAAAACTGGGACAACAGCACAGCTACACATATTGAAACTTCCCAAATCATACATAAATGTTTTGTCATAATACTGATCAATACCCCACTCATCCAGCTGTGATTTAATGTACAAAAGACCGAAGCTAGTTAGTGCTCTAATTGGCCTGCCAACATCAGCTTTCAAGTTGAAATGTATTTTTTATGTTTTAAACTTGGAAAAGCAATTTTTGTGTTTGTCATGGAACTGCAGTCTTCACCCCTTTTTATGAAGAGCAGGCTTTTCAAAAACCGACACACTAGTTGTGACTTTCTCAGTTGCCTGTCACTAAGTAAGAGCAACAGATCTCAGCCAGCATGTGTTGAGTAACCTCTGTTGTCGTTGCAACCGTGGGGCTTGAGTCTGTGCAATTAAATTGGAACACAAGCTTTCAAATCTACTAACTTTACTTTTGTTGTGCTTTATTTTGTTATTATTGTCGAATGAGAGATGAGGACAAAAAAGGGATCTCCAATTTTATGGAAATGAAGATGGCCACAAAATGTTAGATTAGAGCTAACTTTAGGGATTAGGATCATCTTTAACTAAGTGTGTGTGTGTCCGTGTCCCTTGATAAACACACACCGTAACCATGCCAACTGTTGAAGCTGACTCCCAGATGGTGGCACTGCTGCCCTGAGCTCTTGTAACCCCATATGTGTCTGTATTTCTGAATAGGCATAAGTGACTGGCAGTGGAACCACTCAGGGCCACGAAAAGGTAATCCAGTAGCTAGTAGCAGAAACCCCAAAGCACTGAATTCTAACCTCTGCAAAACACAAGTGGCCAGTTTTTCTTCACGTACCATGTCACACAAGGACGGAAGCATTTCTTTTCTCTGAGGACTGTAGTAATTAAGGTTCTTGGTTTTTGCTAATATAAGGTTAAATTTCATGAAGCAGGATCAGTAGATCATTTAATGAACCACAAACTGGGCCATAACACTTAAACTAGATGCACATTACCTGACCTTTCATCAGAGGTAATTTCTGTCCTGACTTTGATCAGATCAACCGTCTTTTTATTTACCCACTCTTCAAATTTATCAATTACAAAAATGATGATATCCCAGTTGAGATAGGGTCATAACTGACCCAGCAGCGAGCTAGCCACCCCACAGCATAGGTGAGACATGTTGACAATGACCCTGTGATGTACTGGCCCTGAACTCAGCTGGGATGGTCAAATTGGCAGTCCTGCAGTGTAGTGTGTATCCAGCCTTCGGCATACCAGAGCTTTAGTTGTCCTTCATAATGTGTTACTGTTTCAAATGACAGATACCTGGTTAGTCTACTGATCCTGCTTTTTGAATTTACCCCCAGGTGAGTTGACGGTAGGAGAGATTTTAAATAACTCCTTTCAAGTCCTAATTGACAACTCTCACAAAGGTAGGTTTCCTTAACAATATTACCACAGTTGACATAATGCATTAATTGACATTTTCAGTGACCGAGCTTAACAGTCAAGGAGCTGAGAGGGCTGTTGACTTTCCCTGTTTTGGAGGGGTAATATATTTCACAAGGTTGACCAGCCCTAACTCTACTCTTATCTGTTTTTCTTAAAAACAGATGCCAACACTGTGCACAACAACTCGGCCACTACGACGGCAGTCACCAACGCAGCAATAACTTCGGCCATGAACCGTGGTGGCATTTCCAGTAATCCCGTCACCATCGCTGCTCAGATGAACATCGGCACCAGTACAGTCAACATCATGTCACAGGTCAACCTGCAGCACCCCGTCACCATCACTGGCCCTGTGAACCTGGCCTCCATCAACATCCCTACAACGGCACACATGAATATCACCACTCCCATGTCCATGAATATCACCGGGCCACTCAACATTGCCATGAGATCAATGGAGAGCATGCCTTTTCTATCCCAAGTTCTGCCTTCCTCCCCTCCTTGGTAGAGTTTCTATTAGTCTGTGTAAAAGCCGATAATGTTTTAACTGCCTAATAATAGATGAGTCGCTCGAATCTTAGTAAAACTGCCTGTTTGATGGGTTGACAGTGTGTTAAACTTGAAACGGTGATAAAGTTTGGGGTCACTTAGAAATGTCTTTATTTTTCAAAGAAAAGCACTGTTTTTTTCAATAAAGATAACATTAATCAAAAATACACACTATACATTGTTAATGTGGTAAATGACTATTCTAGGTGGAAACGTCTGGTTTCTAATGAAATATCTCCATAGGTGTATAGAGGCCCATTTCCATCAACTATCACTCCAGTGTTCTAATGGTACATTGTGTTTGCTAATCGCCTTAGAAGACTAATATCTGATTAGAAAACCCTTGTGCAATTATGTTAGCACAGCTGAAAACAGTTATGCTGGTGATATAAACTATACAACTGGCCTTCCTTTGAGCTTGAAGTTTGAAGAACAAAATTAATACTTCAAATATTAATCATTATTTCGAACCTTGTCAATGTCTTGACTATATTTTCTATTCAATTTTCAATTCATTTGATAAATAAAAGTGAGTTTTCATGGAAGACACAAAATTGTCTGGATGACCCCAAACTTTTGAACGGTAGTGTATGTAATTCAACCACATAGATAGTAACGAATGATTGTTACCTGCAGGAATAATTATTACTGCATATTTTGTATTTTTTTTTATTTTGGTTGTATTTATAGGAGAACAAATTATTTCAGATATCTGTAATCATGATAGAAAAATAATAGTTTTGAGTGCTTGCAGCCACTCATTGCAGAGAATTAG
This sequence comes from Pseudoliparis swirei, assembly GCF_029220125.1. Classification (NCBI taxonomy): domain Eukaryota; kingdom Metazoa; phylum Chordata; class Actinopteri; order Perciformes; family Liparidae; genus Pseudoliparis; species Pseudoliparis swirei. The sequence continues at coordinate 9,070,923 of NC_079407.1, forward strand.
CTCTGTATTACTGAGATAAAGTTCTGAGTCTGTCAGAATAATTCTTTAGGGATGGTAACATGGATACATCTGTTTTATCATAGTATTAGTTTTATTTTATTTTAGATATTGTAATATAGGACATTTCTAGAAATGTATTAGAGAACGGTTTTATTGATATCAGATAACCCATTGAATTAATTACTTGACAAATTAAGGTACTTCATCACATTGATGCAACAATTCTGTAAATCAAATATTACCATAAATAAGTCTTGCTCAGAGATATGCGACATTGCCCACACACCAAAATGAAGAGATACTGCAGTGTAAATAGTAAGGCAACATTTCTGGCGCATGTCAAGTTATTGTCGTCTCAAAGTATATATCATAATGCTCAACCTATGTCCACTGTTCCTCAGCGCCTAAGTTTGTCTTGTTTGTTCTGAGGGGCCATGTCATACTAAAAAATCAACAGATAAACTGGTTTGAAAAAAATCATAAACTTCATTCATTTTTCTCTGTTAACAACCACATTTCAGTGTACATTAGATCTAGAACTGTCGATGCATGGTCCGAGTACGGAAGTTTAGTCATGATAACGCGATCTTTTGGGGGAGGTGAAATGATACCTCCGTGTTCACAGATGGTCTTGAGTGCCAACATGTATGGCCTCAAATCTCCGCCGGCTGATAAAGACTATGAAATATAGTTGAAAACTCCAGAAAAAAAGATAGCAAATGGTCCTGAGGTCCATGTTACTTCAAGGTGAACAATTTTCTGGCTTCGGTAAATGGCATTTTGTGCAGATATTCCAAGTACAGAATATGTTATGCCAAAGATTTTCTAAGTATCGTGTTGTCCCCTAAATGCTATATTTCAACAGATAAGAGAAACACCTTTAAACGGCATTTGGACCATCATAGGACAAAACGCTCCTTTTGGACACCCAGAGTAATGAAATTGTGGCCTCAGGTGGGGCTGCCTGACCCGGGTCGGTCTGCCTGGCGAATCGTTCATCAAAAGCCAACAATACCCATTTTATTATTGCAATAATTATCATTTTTTAAATATGTATTGATGTGTATATTATTGTTGAATTGTTGGCCTTACACAGGAACAGGTTTCATTATACTTTCAAACAGAGTATTTGCTTCCACTTTGGTGTACAATTATTGGGCAGTTAATACAATACCAGCTGCTGCATTGTCACCCATGTTTTAAAAATGTTTTTTCCCCATGCCTTCCCTTTTTTTAAACTAGGGTAGTTTGTTTTATGACGACAGAGCCCTATTCCAAAACTCTTTCATCTCCATTTAGCTGCTGAAGGACAGAGTTGATCTCGTGCCAGTGGCCACTTCAACATTATTTTCAACTAAGCATCTGATTTCAAATCTGGGTGTTATGTAAGACCTTATAGACCTTTAGGCTTTCTAAACGGCTCCTTGAGTTGAAGTGTATTGCCAGAATTCTCTTAAATGCTTCCTCTTTAGGCACATTTTGTTTCAATTTGTTTCTGTTATTTTAGGTGACTTGTCAGTATTTGATTGTTTATGTATTTTAAGGTTTTAATTGCAAAATACAAAGCTTCCATTTGGAAAGCCTGAGTGAGTGAGTACCTCCCCCCCCCCCCCTGATGTATTTTTGTTTTAATGGCTGGAAACCAGTCAGTCAACACAAGTTTCTGTCACACCTGTTTGAGATTTTTTGTAATGTATTTATATCATGACATTTGAAGGTACAGCTAAGAGGAAATGTCTTATACTGAAAGCATGACCCTTACGATTTTCCCTTAAAATATCAGTATTATTTAAAGGTCAAATAATCTAAAATTTCCATTACTGAGGAATGTTTAACTGTAGAGGTCAAGAGAGCTGCCCAGTAGAATCTGTACTACAAACCAGTCTCAAAGTTAACCTGTGATATGTTTAGTTGGTAAGATTGTTTACTTTAACAAGTATAAGATCCCCATCACTGTCAGGCAAACTCAGGAGGGTTACTGAGAATCGTCTTTTAAAACCATGTTCAGCTATTCACACACTGGTCTTCACTTTGTAAATCTGAAATACTATGTTATTGCCTTGTACCTGGGGGAGAGGGAACATCTCTACTTAACATAGGCTAGCAATGCAAGAACTATACCACTACTGATGTGGCTGTCCATCTGAGACTAGTTAACAGATAATGCTTGTGTCGCGTTAAGTTATTAACTAATATCTGTAGCTACAGTTTGACACACCATATGCCTCCAATAACATATATTTATACTGTTTTCCCAAAAAAATGTAAAACACAATCAGGAGCCATACCATTGGATTGCCAAACTTGTTCAATGACATGAACACTGAGTGTAGTGGGTTCCTGTCCTCTGCCCCACACGGTGCTACTCCTCAGAGACTAGACTTGAAGCCAGAGAATCTGACTTTGAGGATTAACAGTGCTGCTGTTATTCTCATTGAAGGAGCATGTCACCCAGTGCAGCGGCATGGCTCTTTTCTGTATTTTTATTAGCTTTTGAAAAACACTTGTTAGCAATATCCGATTATGTCCCAGGGTTCCCTGGTGGCGTGTATCTTAAGGAACACAAGTTCATTAGTTTGTAGATGTGACAACTGTTTATAGTTAAGAGACTTTAGTCAGTGCAGGACCTCTAAAGCACTTGCAGCAGACTTTAGAATGTGCACACTACAGAAGAATGGTACTTAGAGGGGCTTTTCAATTTGGTGGAATGAGTCAATGATTGGTGTTTTTTACAGTTCACCTGGCCACATCTGCACTTTGGCAGCCCAAATGTTTGGCCCCTTAGTTTCATTGTATGCAACAAAGTCCACCAAAGGAAATGTTCTAATGTGTAATGGCATTATGATCTTGGAATTTGATTAATTTACCATCTGTACTTTTTTTAATGTTCCATTTAGTTGACTGAGCTTGTTCAGTGTAGGTTTTAGTTTAAAACCCATTATTAGAAGGCTAGTGACTTTTTCTGAAAACAAAACACACACAAAAATTAGGATGAAAGGAAGTGTGTAGTGTCATTTGTCCTTCTCCAGTTGCCGTAAACAAGTGTGCCTGAAACATTTTTGCAAGACTTTTCCACACATTGACGCTTCCTCCTCTAGATGTGCTGTGTGAGGGAACAGTTTGTGGGAAGCCTTCATCAGTTCGGAATGCCGTGGACCCCACGGGTCTGGCAACCAAACTATATTGTGATTAGTTCTTTTTTTTTTTTTACCTGATGAGTGTGAAGTTATTTGACTTCAAGAACCTGAAACCTGAGTGGAGGTTTTTATTTGGGTCACGGTCATGTAGACATATCAATGACATTCAACCATGTGGATTCATCTTTTTTTACTTTTCTTTTTACTCCAACCTAATGTGAAAAACATTATTTGGCCAAATAATATAGAATATTTTTTTTCTTCCTGTGAAGTTTGTATGATACATTTGGCAGATGTGAAGGCAAATGAATGTATATCTTTGTACAAACCATTTAGTTCGAGAATGTGTTAGTTATGACAGACACATGCAAGAAAATAACCTTTTATACATCTTTTTGTATTAGAACATTAACTATGGTAATTTTTGTAAAAACGAAAGCTAGGCTTTCTGATTAGCAGAAAGGTAAAACATTCCTACATTTTTTTTAAATGTATGTCCATTGAGAATAATTATGTAAAGATACGCGCAATGTTTTATGTGCCTTTTATTTGGGTTTGTCTAAATAAAAGAAAACAATAAAGCATGATTTTTCCAGTCCATGCTGAGTCCCACGAAGGAGAGTCAATCCTCTCCATCTCAGCTGAATCTCTGGACTGCACTCAAAACACTCCTAGATCAGGAGAGATTACTCCTTTCTGGTTTTAGTTGCTTATCTTGGCTTTAGTCAAGGTTTCTGGGAGGCTGAGATGGTTGCTGATGTCCCCTCTTAATGGATGTTTCTGATCTACAGACTCCTCAGTGTCTTCACCGGCTCACTGGCTCACAGTTGGCCTGCTCATGATGAAAGTGCCTCTGTGACTTTGCTTATCGGAGTGGATTGTGGGGGATTTTGTGCCAAACCATGGTCTGTATGTGACAAAAACATTTCGGTGTTTTTTTCATTCTTTAACTATTAAACTTGGAAAATGTGATGGGCTGTGTCTTGTTTGACATTCAGTGGTTAACTGACACCTAAATAAGCAAAGATGTGATTCTGTATGATATGAATCCAGTTGACTGACATCCTTTTTTAATGTCAGTCAACTGGATTAAAAAATGCATATTTTACTTCTTACCTGTAGTGCTGTTTATCGATCTGTTGTTTTGGAGTTACCAAAGTGATTCAAATTGTTATAGTGTACTGTAAATGCTGATTAAGCAGAATTATCATGAATACTGATTCTTACTCTTTACTTTGCTCTTTTGGATTCGAATTACCACGGCTTACGGAACCATTGAAATGTCAAAATGATTTTTGCACAAAAGTTTCCCACAAACGGTTATGAGCCTTCACTTCTCATACACAATAGAATAAAACATTATTGTCCTGCATCAAATGGTGTAGTTATTTAATCACAAAAGTGATATTTCAGCAATACTTCTTTGACAAGACAAAATAATTTTCCCATTTCCCAATTTGTGCCTTTTCCTTGCTGGTGACCCACAGATTGATCTCAGCTCTCCATCTTGATACACTTCTCAATTTCTAAAATGCATCTGGAGGATTAAAGCCAGAGGACAAAGGAGGAAACACTATACTTTAAGGAAGTCTTTTTGGCACCTGTAAACTAATTAAAACTAACTGGGTGACTGCGGATCAGTGGTGAACAGGGTCGTTCTTCAATCAGAGGATCGTTGGTTTGATCCCCTGCTACGCTAGTCCATGTTGATGTTTCCTTGGGCAAGACACTTCACCCCAAATTGCTCTTGTAGCTGTGCCTACGTTGTGTGAATGTGTCGTTAGTCTTGATGTCCAGGTGCATGGTAGCCCTTCCCATCAGTGTGTCAATGGGTGTGATTGGGTGAATCATGTGTTAAAGCATTTTGAGTGGTCGGAAGACTAGAAGAGCGACAGGTCCATTTACCATTTAAGAGTTGCTTTACCTAAACAGCTGGCAAACACAAAGAGCATAAATCACAAAAGACTGCTGTGGGCCTGAAGAGAGCTACCACTGGGTTGAGACAATGGTTGGCTTCTGGATTTGTTGAAATTCTCTAGGTTTGATGAACTGATAAGAGGAAGGGGAGCAGACTCGAAAGCTTGATGAGCCATTTGATGGCAGGTGTGTTTAGAAGCAAGAGCCAACAGTAGATCGATGCCCTCGCACAGATCTTTAAGGCCACAGCCACGACCGTTCCAAGATGCAAATTAGAATGTCAAGCTGTATTTCTAAATTATCCTTTCACAGTCATAGTCACCATCCATGGCATGTAAATATATAATGTCATGTTTGTGGTTATGATATACTCATTTTAATATATATTTTTTAATTATTCTTTGTTATAACGCAAAGCAGATTTGAACAGATGGGAAGGTATTGTCACCAGTTACCAGTTTTCCATCAGTAGGAAAGTCAAGTTGAGAAATAAAAAAGTTTGTATTGATATTTTAACTCTTTACAGTGGCAAACTTGTACATCATGTTGCCATTAATAAACATTACATAATTTACATTACATCTGTTTTCTTTTCAACCTTTCTACACAAAGATAAAGATAAGATAAATACATAAAGAAGTTTTTACTGTTATACAACGATGGCCCACAGCCAGCCAGTAGCAGCAAACTACTACCACAATGATCTCTGGTTTTGTAGTGTTAAGGACCAGGTTATTGTCAGTACACCACTCAACCAGATGTTGTACTTCCTCTATGTAGTGTGCCTCCTCGTTGTTTGATATCAGACCTACTATAGTGGTGTCGTCAGTGAAATTCACTATCGTGTTGGAGGAGTGGATGTGTGCGCAGTCATGGTTGTAGAGTGTGAAAATGGCCCGACTGAGGACACAGCCCTGCGGAGCGCCCGTGTTCAGGATGAGGGTGGAGGATGTGCGGTTTCCCAGTCTGACAGTTTGAGGTCTGTTTGTAAGAAAGTCCATAATCCATTAGCAGAGTGTAGTGATAATCCAAGTTTATTAAATTAGTTTACCAGTTTATGGGGGACTATTTGTGTTGAAAGCAGAGCGGAAATCAACAAATAGAATACTGGCGTAGGTGTTTGGATGCACCAGGTGGGACAGGGATGGAGCGCTATTGAGACAGCATCTTCTGTTGATCGGTTTCCCAGGTAGGCAAAGGTAACTCTGTAACCCAACCATTATGTCTGCCCTAAATCTTTCACTAACAAGTAGCGATATGAGTTTTTGAACGGTTTATTGCAAAAGTTATGAAACGGAAAAGGGGTCGATGGGAAGGGATATGGGGATGTAGGGATGGGGTTGAGGGGGATGGGATGGAGGTCGAGGGGTGAGAGGTAAGGGAAAAAGAGGGGGTAGAGGGATGAGAGAGAGAAGGTCAGAGGGGTGCGATGGTGGGTTGCCGATGTCCCGGTGGCTGGTGGAAACAGGGGAGTGGAGCCTCGTGGGTGGGGGTTGTCTCTTCTTGAAGCTTCGGAGAGCGGAGCCCCCCGTTCCTGTGAGGGAGAGAGAGAGAATGATATGTTTAAACAAAGGGGTTGGGGGAGGGATGTAGAGACAGAGTCAAGGTGAGAGGACCAGGTGTGCTAGGCTTAAGTACTTAGTGCGCAGGAAATGAGCTACGTTTGGGGCGTGGTCATTGTTCCCGAACTAAGTTCTGTAAAACTCCATAAAGTTGAACATTTTAAATGCCACCACATAAATCACTGTTACACACTATGTAGCCATCAGGCTGCATCTCCAGCTCCCTCACTCCTCCGTTGCATGTTATATGCAAGGGAGGGAGGGTTCAAAGAAACCTTGTTAATGAATTGTTGATGAGTAATGTAGTCGACTGGAGCATAAAGAACTGACAGTGACAGTATGGGACAGTGAACAAGGGAGACAAGGGAAGAACTACAAACCAAGGTTTCTGCTTACATTTCTAGATGGAAGCTAGATGTCACTAAAAATAGAACTTCCTTGTTGTCTCCACTTGTACTAACAAGCTATACTGTATCTCCAACAGTGAAAACGACATCCAAAAATATGAGATACAGCTTAAAGGTTTTTGGCTGAAAGCCAAATTGCAAATGTCCTTACATTTAATCCTTAGCACAGGGGTGTCAAACTCATTTTGCTCAGAAAATCTATTCTTAAGTGGACCGGTAAAATCATGGCATAGTAACTTAAAAATAACGACAACTACAGATCGTTTGATTGTTTACTTTGTTTTACTTTGGTCCAAAATAGCACAAGCACATTCTGAAAATGTACACATCGCAAATAATCCTCTTGACAAATCACTTCAAGTTAGTTGAAAGAAAGAACTAGTGCAATTTCAAGAACACAATGCCTCAGTGATTTGAACAAGGCCTATCTACAAAGCCATTTATTTAAGTCACAGCCTATCTGGGATTGAACAAAATACAAAATAAATACAAAATTAAAACAACTCTTCTAGGCAGGGCTCCAGACTAACTTTTTTTACTAGGAGCACAGTGGCCCCTAACTTAAAATTTTAGGGGCGCAAGCAGAAAATTTAGGGGCGCACACAGGGTTTTTCCTGGGTCAAAATGGGTCTTCGGTGCTCCCCCAAAAAAATGTTTGCGCGCTGCGCGCGCACCGTCTATTCGTGCAGGTCGAGCTATTGAGTGAGTGATCAGCAGCTGGCCGCTCTGTCCATTCACGCACCCCACTGTTGTGTATTGATCAGACAAGAAGACACGCTTATCAACTCCAGTGTTTCCCCTACCATTATAACAGGGTGAAATCTCCACCCGCCACTCTGTAATTTTCGTCTACCCCCCCCCCCCGTCAACAATTCTCGGCTCGCGTGACAGAGCGATGCGCGCACCGACATCGAAGTTCTGCCGTGATGCACGCACACGGGTGAGCACACTCTCACCACCCCCCCCCCACCCATTGATTGAATGCATTCATAGAAAGCAGTTTCTTTTAGGAAACGGAATCAAAAATAAATATTACTATGCAGCACGTTCTCTTTCAATACCATCTAGGGTTTGATGATGTTATGATTAGAGATGCACCGATCAGGTTTTTGGTGCCGATCACCGATCACTGAAATCAGTATCTGCCGATCACCGATAATACCGATCACCGAGTCGATTGAAGCATTCTATTTATTGTGTAGCATTATTGCCTAGGACTATGAGGAAATACATATATAAAGCAACTCAAACATTAAAGAAATTACAGATTTCTTTAAACATTTAGGACTTTCTTTGAAAATGTCCTAATTGATACATTAAAATTGTTTGATTGCTATTGTAGGATTTCAGATATGTATGGAACACATCTGCATTATTCATTTCCTGGAACTCTTGGGAAATCTATATACAGGACTTTTCTTAACATACAAAAGTCTGACTAATTTTTATAAACTCTTCCTTGGTCCAGTAAAGTTTTAATGTTAGCATAATTTAAGCTAAATCTCAGAAATGATCTATAAAGATACATCAGTTCATTGTTTACTTTTATATGTTCGTGTATGATTTGTCGACATCTTATTTTGATAAACGGATGTTGTTTCACGTGGTTCTTTCCGCTAACTTTGCAAAACCGGATGTTGTCACTTAGATCCTTCCGCTAACTTTATCAAAATCCTCGCGCGCTCCCGATCGAATGCGTTTACCGTGAGCGACAGTGTATAGGGGCTCAGACATGTGAGAGTCGGCTGAGTTGACCCAAAGATTCAACTCGGGGGACGGGGACGCCGCTCGGTGGTGAGGATCCCCTCGTGGACCTCTCACTCTGCGGCCCTCGCCCTCGTTGTGTCTCCGCTGCGGTGCGCCTCTTTTCACACATTAGCCCCCCGCTCTCACACACAGGCCAGCCTTCTGCTTCGGTTTTCGTCTCCTTTCTTCTTCTTCTGGAGTTAATGTCGGTTAGCAAACCAGTCATTCAGGCATTACCGCTAACTATAGTGGGCTGAAGTGTAGAACAAGTTTGTCAGCAACAAAAATATTTCATAACAAAAAAAAGAAATCTGCTAATTTACTGGTCGCGCATGCGCGAGTTGATGAAAAATTTACTCGCACTGTGTCTAATTTTAGGCGCAAAATGCGACCATTTGGTCGCAGTCTGGAGCCCTGCTTGTAGGTATCAAATACCTCATTTGTCATTTCCACATATTAATACTGTACAAACCATAAAAACAGAGGTAGAAACTATTCAAGAGGGTTGAGTTACTCCCTGCCTTTAAGGCTACACTATTTATTGATAGAAAACCAAAAGCTGTGCAATGCATGAACAATTTCAACAAACCAAACTTATTAACTGAAGTGACTGACATTATTACAGTAAATCACACACTGTAAAACACATACTTTCTTTAAATTTCCCCAGAAGACAATCATTTTCACAGAACTATATCAGGGTGCAGTGTCTTATGCAGCATTTTAAGTGGGGTTACCCATTGTTTAGTTCACTCCTGAAACCTGGCATTTTGCTTTAATATCAGGAGTCACATCCTGAGTCGCAGCTTGTGCGTGAGCCTTGAGCGCAGCTTTGTTTTATTGATGCTCATTACAGAAAAAACTTGCTCACGTGGGGTAACGTGGCAAGTGATACTGATAAAAAGTGTCCAAGGCAAATTTACCCTTTAAATCTGAGTCACACTGCAAGTCTATCATTTCAAATTGGATGTTGACGGGCAGATTGGAGGCAATCGCGGTGAATGGCGAGCAAAACTGTTTGAATTCTTTCTCCAGTTCACCAAAAATCTGAAAGCGTTGCTCAAACTCCCGCAACAGACCCGTTATTTTATATTTGAACCGCTTCATGTCCGCGGCACTTTTGGTAGCGCACACATCTTTCAGACAAGGAAAGTGAACTACAGCACCAGCTGCGAGCTGCGTCTCCCACAATGAGAGCTTCAATTTGAACGCACATAGGCTATACTGTCATAAATTATAATACTGCGTGACAACTTTGGTGCGCCCTTGCAGCATTTTGTTCAAGTTATTTAGGTGCTCTACATCCATTCTTTGGACTGAAACACTGATTTGCCATTTTTGTCCAAGAACTGTTCAATTTCCTCCCGTAATTCAAAGGAACGCCTCATCACAGCACTTTGGCTTAACCATTTTACCTCGGAGTGGTATGGCAGCCCATAGTTGTGGTCTTTCTCTCTGAGAAGACTGTCAAACTGGCGGTGAGTCAGGCCTCTGGATCGGATGAAATTAACAGTTTGGACGACCACATGTATTGCCATATGCAGGCGTTATAGGGTTAATTCAGTTACTGTTTGACGGACAAATAGAACAGCCAATGAGAGTTGACAAGTTGACATGTGACACTTTTACTTTTGGATGACAAGAGTTCCACTGAAACTAAAGTATGTGGGGTAGGACATATTCCTTTGTTATTATATTTAGGTTGACACCTAAGAGACATAATTTCATGGTCATAGTGATATTTCATACTCATTTGAACACTAGCACTGAGATAAAGCTGTGTCAAATATGGAAAATATATTGTAATAATCGAAATCGATAGTTATTTCTTGTATTTAGAATTTGCTTATTCACACTCTCGCTCAATGGAGACAGTTTCTAAGTTTCCCTTTCATTTGCCTCAAGTGTCTAAATATCTAAATGTAAGCAGGTAACACCCATTAACAACTACCGATTTAATATATATATATAGCCACATTCTGTAACATACCTGGACTTATAGGTCAGTCCGTGCATCATTTACTGTACTTTGAGCTAAACTCCTGTCTGTAATCCTGGCTGTCTTTGATGAGACACTTTAATTGGCAGAGTGAGAAAGCCAGCACAGCAGCCTCCCCAAAGTCCTAGTGCCCATGGATTATATTGTTAAGTATAATGATAGGCTATTGGATTGTTATTTGAAGGGGGATAAAACATACAAACCAGAATGCACATACATATGTTAACGTTAGTCACGGAGTTCCACAAGGTTCTGTGCTTGGACCAATTTTATTTACCTTATACATGCTTCCATTGGGCAATATTATCAGGAAACATTCCATAAACGTTCATTGTTATGCAGATGATACTCAATTATATCTATCGATCAAACCAGAGGAGTCCAACCAGCTCAGTAAAAATTCAAGCATGTCTTAAAGACATAAAAACATGTATGATCTGCAACTTCTTGATGTTAAACTCAGACAAAACCAAAGTAATTTTACTCGGCCCTGAGCACCTCAGAGATCAATTATCTGGTGATGTGGTTTCTATAGATGGCATTGCCCTGGCATCCAACACCACTGTAAAGAATCTCGGCGTTATCTTTGATCGGGACCTGTCCTTTAACTCCCACGTAAAGCAAATATCAAGGACTGCATTCTTTCATCTACATAATATTTCAAAAATCAGGCACATCTTGTCTCAAAAAGATGCAGAAAAATTGGTTCATGCGTTCGTTACTTTTAGACTGGATTACTGCAACTCCTTAATATCAGGCTGCTCTAATAAGTCTCTGAGGTCCCTCCAGTTGATCCAGAATGCTGCAGCTCGTGTTCTCACAAAAACTTTGCTCCGCCCCCCAAACACGCCGGCATCTGCGGCGCGCGAGACGGAGAGCCGAGAAGTGTTAACGCGACACGTAGAGACAGAAATGACATGCTGTTGGTTAGATACGATCAATAACAGACGTTTAGTTTAATAAAAGAACAAAGACGTGCTCTTTAAGAAAAGGGACCTTGAATTACTTCTGCTGTAATCTGGCGCGATAGAGAATTATTTTTATTTTTCAACTCAAAATTGTCTGGGAGCCATATGCCGTCACCGGAAGAGCCATATATGGCTCGCGAGCCATAGGTTCCCGACCCCTGCTATGAGACGTCATAGATCCTGTCTGCCTAATGGAGCATCGAGGTCTGGATCGTGGGATGCCGACTACCAACTACGCCACTGCCCTGTTGAGACTCCGCCCACTGTTGAGACTCTGCCAACTCCTCCTCTCTACCTCCATCTGCCTGATGGATCGTGGAGATCTCCATCGTGGAATATGCCTACTACGAACTATTCATACATTCTGTCATATTCATTGAATGTATTTTAACTCTAAATCTGTCCTTCTGTACACATTACATCTATTGCACCTGTCCATTCTGGAGAGAGATCCTCCTCTGTTGCTCTCCTGAAGGTTTCTTCCCTTTTTTCCCTGTGAAGGGTTATTTGGGAGTTTTTCCTGATCCGATGCGAGGTTTTGGGACAGGGATGTCTATGCGTACAGATTGTAAAGCACTCTGAGACAAATTTGTAATTTTTTATTTGGGCTATACAAATAAACTGAATTGAATTGAATATGTAGAATGTTAGTTATAAATAATGTGTCCAGTTTAATGTTATGAAAAAACAATAACAAAAGTTAAAAATATATATATTAGGGGGGGGGGGGGGGGCTAACGACGCCCCTGACACTATACACGCCATGATTGCTATACAATCCACATCTACTAAGAGTATTCAAGCTTCTTTTTTTTGCAATGGAACCAGCAAGAAAAAGTTTTTCTCCTGTCTGGGAACATTTTGAGCTGATCTCTCCTAATAAGGGTCATGGAAGTTTGGGTCACGGACAGTCGGTACTGATCCCTCCTGTGCCTCAGTTTTGTAGTAAATCCTGCCTTGTAGGTTATTGTGAGAATAAACTGCTGGAGAATACCAAGAAGATCCAGAGTGTAAAATTCTGAGAGTCAAATTATAGTACAGTGTGTACGTAAAGTATTCAGACCCCATTTTTCACTCTTTGTTTAATTACACCCATTTGCTAAAATCAAAAAAGTTCATTTTATTTCTCATTTTATTTCTCATTACTCAGCATCCCATCTTAAAGCCCCATTATGTAGTTTTTCCCTTTTAGCGCCCCCTTAATTTTTTGAGGTATTTAATGTTTACTTCAGTGTCGTAAATACCCAGTTACGATAGATGCAGCCCGGTAGAAGCAATCCGGCGACTGTTTCTATTTTGGATTTATACCAACGGGCAGGAACACTGTGAACTGGGCCCAGCACCTACCGGACTAGGGTGAAGTAGCGCGGGGATTGAACGCGGCGCCTCGCCAAGTTTCCGCCTGGTCGGTCAGCTGTTTGCCGGCTTTTGGGGGGAGGGGGTGTGTGTGCCCGTGCAGTCATTACCTTCGCATTGAAAATGCCGGAAGGTTATGTTTTGAGGCACGTGCACAGACATTTTGCATCCCCAGCACTGACTGATTTTCCCAGCTGCTCCTGAACGCACCATCTCACTCTTCCGGTAAGCTCTTGTTGCCAGCTCAGCAGCGAGCATGATTTCTTCTTCTCTCCCTCCCGCTCCCTCTTGCTCAGTGTGTCTCATGTATAGTTATCCCCCTGCCTCCCTTAATGATAACGATACATGCAACAAGTGTAGTTTATTTGCTAGGTTGGAGGCAGGTCTAAGTGGGTTAGATGCACGGCTCCGCGCTATCGAAGCTCAGACAGCTATGCTAGTTAGCCCGCCCTCTCCCGTAGCCGGCGCGGAGCTACAGTCAGCTGATAGCTGTTCCCGCGGTAACCGTGCAGCCGGGTGGTTGGGTAACTGTTCGCAGGAGTAGTAAGTCTATACAGAAGCCCGCTGTGCACCAACCACTTCACGTTTCCAACCAGTTTTCCCTGCTCAGCGACACACCCGCTGAGGAACACACCCTGGTTATCGGGAGCTCTATAGTCAGGAACGTGAAAATAGCGAAGCCGCGGACCACAGTCGTGTGCCTCCCGGGGGCCAGAGCGGGCGACGTGGAGTCTTGTTTGAAGCTGCTGGCTAAGGACAAGCGGAGATACAGTCAGATTGTAATACACGCCGGTGGTAATGACGCCCGAGCCCATCGGTCGGAAGTCACTAAAATTAATGTGGAATCGGTGTGTGCTTATGCCAAGACGTTGTCGGACACCGTAATTTTCTCTGGCCCTCTCCCAAATTTGCAGACAGACGAATTTTATAGCCGAATGTCGTCTTTCAACCGCTGGCTGTCGAGGTGGTGCCCAGCGAATAATGTGGGCTACGTAGACAACTGGAAGACTTTCTGGGGAAAGCCTGATCTGATGAGGAGAGATGGCATTCATCCCACGTTGGACGGAGCGCGTCTCATTTCTGCGAATATGACCAAGTTGATCACCGGACTTAATCCATGACAACCCAGGGTTCAGATCAGGAACCGGGAGCAGAGTTGTAGTTTAACACCCTTCTCTGCTCTTCCATTCGAGCAGTTACCCATGAGCACCTCAGAGATCAATTATCTGGTGATGTGGTTTCTGTAGACGGCATTGCCCTAGCATCCAACACCACTGTAAAGAATCTTGGCGTTATCTTTGATCGGGACTTGTCCTTTAACTCCCACGTAAAGCAAATCTCAAGGACTGCATTCTTTCATCTACGTAATATTTAAAAAATCAGGCACATCTTGTCCCAAAAAGATGCAGAAAAATTGGTTCACGCGTTCGTTACTTCGAGACTGGATTACTGCAACTCCTTATTATCAGGCTGCTCTAATAAATCTCTTAGGTCCCTCCAGTTGATCCAGAATGCTGCAGCTCGTGTTCTCACTAAAACTAAGAAAAGAGATTACATCACTCCTGCACTAGCTGCTCTGCACTGGCTCCCAGTAAAATCAAGAATCACTTTTAAAATTCTTCTCTTAACGTATAAAGCCTTGATTGGTGATGCACCATCATATCTTAAGGAGCTTGTAGTACCATATTGCCCCTCTAGAGAGCTACGCTCACTAAATGCGGGACTACTTGTAGTTCCTAGAGTCTTAAAAAGTAGAATGGGAGCCAGAGCCTTTAGTTATCAAGCTCCTCTTTTATGGAACCAGCTTCCAATTTCAGTCCGGGAGGCAGACACAGTCACCTCGTTTAAGAGTAGACTGAAGACTTTCCTCTTTGACAGAGCTTATAGTTAGGGCTGAATCAGGTTTGCCCTGGTCCAGCCCCTTGATATGCTGCTATAGGCTTATAGCTGCCGGGGGACGTTTTAGGATGCACTGAGTACCTATCTCCTCTTTTTTCTCTCCTTAAGGATGAATTTTCATCTCTCAATCACATGTTACTAACTCTGATTTCTCCCCGGAGTCCTTTTGACTTCACGTCTCATGGGGTCATCGGACCCTATGAGACGGCATAGATCCTATCTGCCTGATGGATCATCGAGGTCTGGGTCGTGATTCCTGCTCCTGACTACGCCACTGTCCTGTTGAGATTCCGCCCACTGTTGAGACTCCGCCCACTCCTCCTCCCCACCGCCATCTGCCTGATGGATCGTGGAGGTCTCCATCGTGGAATATGCCTACTATGAACTATTCATACACTCTGTCATATTCATTGAATGTATTTTAACTCTAAATCTGTCCTTCTGTACACATGACATCTATTGCATCTGTCCATCCTGGAGAGGGATCCTCCTCTGTTGCTCTCCTGAAGGTTTCTTCCCTTTTTTTCCCCCTGAAGGGTTATTTGGGAGTTTTTCCTGGTCCGATGTGTGGTTTTGGGGCAGGGATGTCTATGTGTACAGATTGTAAAGCACTCCGAGACAAATTTGTAATTTGTGAAATTGGGCTATACAAATAAACTGAATTGAATTGAATTGATCGCCGTGTATTTATATATTTATTTATTTGTATGCGTGTTATTCGCAAAACTCAAAAAGTATTGAACCGAATCGCATGAAATTTGGTGGGATGATTGTTTATTATCCGGGGACCAGTTGATGAGATTTTGGGATCGATCGGGTCAAAGGTCAAAGGTCATGAACAGGTCAAAATCTTTCGTAGAACTCAAAAAGTATTGAACCGAATCGCATGAAATTTGGTGGGATGATTGTTTATTATCCGGGGACCAGTTGATTAGATTTTGGGATCGATCGGGTCAAAGGTCATGAACAGGTCAAAATCTTTCGCAGAACTCAAAAAGTATTCAACCGAATCGCATGAAATTTGGTGGGATGATTGTTTATTATCCGGGGACCATTTGATTAGATTTTGGGATCAATCGGGTCAAAGGTCAAGGTCATGGAAAGGTCAAACTCTTTTTTTACCATAGCACGATACATTTTTGTCCAATTGGCATGCAACTAATGCCAAAATGTTCATAATTCAATGCCCAATCTTGTGATATGCGAAGGTATGCGCTCTACCGAGTGCCCATTCTAGTTTACTTTTGTTTTGGGGGACTGCAAAGACTTTGGGACTGTCGGGATCCAGGGATTATTCTTCGTTTTGAGTGGCCAAGTACAGAGATATCCTGGAAGGAAACCTCTTCCAGAGTGCTCTGGACCTCAGACTGGGCCGAAGGTTCACCTTCCAACAAGACAACTAAGCACACTGCTAAAATAACAAACGAGTGGCTTCGGAACAATTCTGTGACCATTCTTGACTGGCCCAGCCAGAGCCCTGACCTAAACCCAATTGAGCATCTTTGGAGAGACCTGAAAATGGCTGTCCACCAACGTTCACCATCCAACCTGATGGAACTGGAGAGGATCTGCAAGGAAGAATGGCAGAGGATGTGATCTGTCAAAAATGGATTCTTCTCAGAATTGATGACAAGTGACACGGTGCATAATAACCTTTTTATTTCCTGCATTGAATTTAAAAGAAATAATTGAAAACAAAACACACTCACTTTGCAATTTCTGCAGATAGGGGACATCATGTTGACACTGCTTAATGTCTTCGAACATTGAAATTCATCAAAACATAACAGATGAAAGAAATGTACAACAAGATTTCCTCTTTACCATCAAATGTAAAAAAAACAAACATTCTGGGATGTTAATTCTGGATTGTACAAAATGTGTCTTTATTAAAAGAAATGGTATTTAGTCAGTCAGTGGTAGAGGAGGAATGATGTGATAATTATTGATATTCCACAGTCTGTGTCCACATTTACATCAAACAGTCCAACAGAAAAATTCAAAGGAAGTTCAGGATTGTAATTACATATCTACAAAATCTAGCTATGTACACAGTATAGTGATTTAAACACATATTTCTGCTACAAAGAAAAAAAGGGGTTTCATGCTCTAGTGATCAGGCAAATGATACTACAATACAGTAACTATCTGAAGCAGTCACTTGTGCAGTCTGTCCTGTAGGCCAGATCTTAACTAAGTCATTGGTGTGGATAAGGGTTTGACTTCGGTCTGCAGACATTGTGAAGATGCTACATAGTAACAGAACACATCGGGATGCAGTGGAGATAAAAATAATAATGGTGTCAAATTTAACGTACGAAAGAAATGTCTATGACTTACACTGTACTATATTAACATTATTAACTATTGTGTTATCAAAAGATACAGTTTCTGCTGATCACTTCTGATTTATGGAATTGTATCCAGTTGAGGATGAGATATTCAGATTTACTGTCGTGAAAATATGACAATTAAAATGCTCCATTGAAATTTTAAGTCCAGCAAAATTAAGTGAACCATTAATTGACAAGACATTAATAAATTAGCCTCAGCCTCTTCATTCATGCTTCAAAATAACGGTTACATTCATCGGCAAACAGTCACATTCATACACGTGTACAGTGTGGATATTATAACCTCATTATTGTGAACAGATTGTATAGCCTGCTGAGGCAAATTCGTAATTTGTCATATTGGGCTGCATAAAATAAACTGAATTGAATTATTACTCTGCTGCTCATGCCAACACTGTTGTTGTGCTGAGGTGTTTGTATTGTTGATTAAAAGATCTTGTTTATGAAGAGGGATTTGTTCTCCAGCAGATTCCTTATTGTTACTCAGATTGTTTGAGAGCATACAAAATCTAACTGTTTATTCATTTTATATTTATAGTCACTATATACATGTACTGTATGTGTCAACCACTGTTGTAAACAGTAGCTGATAATATTTGGTAACTAGATACAACAACAATCTTCTTTAAATCAAACTTCCACTTCAATTATAAATAGAGTTGGCTAGACATGAGTATTGACCACTACAACATTTTTGGGGGGGAATAAATGTAGTACAAGTAGATAGATATCTGTAGATACGATAATCATTTTGCAATCTTGATTGATAAGATTGAATACATTTAGAACTATAGCAGCTCTTAACAATAAAAACACTTTTGGCTCAAGAGATATGATGGTTAAAATGTCATGGCTTGATGGGCAGTGTGATTTTTTGGGGAAAAGGAGCAAGCACATTCCACATAAAAACAAATAAATGGCTTTTTGAAATTTGGCCAGAAAAATGTTTCATACTTATTCACCATTATGGTACATACTAATTTACAAAGTCTGTACAGGCTTGGAGCATTACAAAGTTTACAAATCCAATAGGAAAATGGGTATTTATGTCCTTTTTTATTATAAGAAAGAAGTGCTCCAATGAGTTTCTGAGAAGGAGCAGGGAATCAAACAACCTTTTCACTTAAATAATTATTCCTTTTCTTTTTTTCCAAGTTTTCTATACCGCATCTGTACATTTTAATCTTTTTTGGATTAGTCTTTCTCATTCACGTTCTCTATTACATTCTTTTCACATTACAAATGACTCTCTTTTGGAACCGGAAGGACACTTTAAACTGGTCTGCACAGCGGGGACAACACACTGAATTCATTGATCATGGTAAAACTCAACACTCACATCTTTGGAGTTAGGAGGGAACTCTGGTGTGAAATGTGGTTTAAAATGTCTGGTTTTAAGATAATTGTTATGGTCTATAGTTGTAGCAGTACCTAGCATTGCTGACAAAGCATTTATTCCTTACATACAATTGTGCATCTCCTTTTATCTGCTCTAATGTCATGTTCCTTCTCATCCATTATACATCCTATAGGATCACTGTACTGGTCAATCTGGTCACACCTCAGTCTGTTGCTGCGAGTCAGTGATGATGGTCACCCCTCGACGAAGCTCGTCCATACTGTCACAGTCACTGCCATGTGCAGAGTCATCCAGCCCACAGGGGGTGGACATGTCCGAGGCTGATGATGCACCCACAGACAGTCGCATGTTTAGCGATACAGAGTCATCAGTGTCCACAGTTCCAGGGCTAACGCCACTCATTGAAGAGCTAAAGTCCCTGTGGGCCTCTCCAATGGGCAGATGGTGGGGAGGCAGGTATTGGCTGGGGTGGAAGTGTAGTGCATGCTGAAGCTCGGTGCTGCCAGAGCTCATGCTGCTTTCTTTGGAGACTGCTGGGTTGGTGGGCAGTGGGGTGTAGGGCTCAGCATATTCCTCACCTGTGGGCAGTGGAGGTGGCAGCTGGTCTTGGCTCAAGAGCTCTTCTTCGTGGGGATGGGGGAAGTCACTGTCAATGTCATAGCCTCCCAGGTAGTAGTCTGACTCCAGTTCACGAGTGCATCCTCCAAGGCGGGGGGCTGAGCCTGCTACCTCACCGACAGGACCTGTCTTATAGCTTGGTACTACCTCTTCAATGTTTGACAGCCTGGTGCTCGGCATCCAGTCTGATGTGTCCCAGTGATATGCTGGACAGTAGAAGGGGAGATGGTTAATAACAATCTAGACAGTGAAACAAGACAACAACAAAGTAGTCACCGAAATGTAAAGCGTTGCAGCAGACATGCCTTATTATGCACCAGGCATATTAGACTCAAGAACATCAACAATACAGAGGTGTACATGGCACAACCTGTTCAGAAAAAATGTTAGGTCTTCAAAAGGTATGTGTCATGCACAACAGGAGCCTTTGAGGGTCGATGTCACAGGTGTCACAGGTGTCATGACATGCTGAGGTTCATAAAGACTTAAAGCACTCAAACCATGTTTACAGGCTCGAAAAGCACAGGAGATTAGATTGTGGATGTTAATGGGACAGCATCAAAAATCTGGTACATTTTCCAGTGGCGAATTGCTAAAAAAGAAGCAATATTAGTGGGTTGTTGGATCTGATGCACCCTGTTATCACGGAAGAACTCCATTTAAAAATGTAGTATGAATACAAAGATAATGTTTATATTTAGTGAGCTTAGTAGCTTTCTCATATTGCAGCAACCACAGTATTCTACCATTACCAGAATACTGACAAAGTGGGTTGTTCTTTCTAATTGAACCTTTGTTTTCCTGAGAAATTACCTATTGTGGTCTTGCAAATAACGAGCTAGAAGGAGGTTGTGTTGGAAAATGTTTTGTGACACAAATGACTGCAGAGCACAATCTTAACCTAACTGTATTTGTGTTAAATTAACTGAAATTAAAGCTGGAGGAAAATAAAATAAAATATTATTTTCTAAAATGTATTTGTTTCTTTATTAAAAACATCCACATTTTTCAAAATCTTTATTCCTTTATTTTTTACGAGAGAAGACATTTTTTTTCATTTTAGATTCTGAATTCTGAATTCATCCAGTTCAATTAGTTCTTTATTTGATTTGAAAGTCAGTTGCTGACTACATACAGATGTTAATACTAAGTGCTCAGCGATTTTAAAATATATGGGAATAAATGATAGACAGTCACCTATAGCCTACTAGACAATGATGTTCTGGACTTTTGCAAGGGGAAATGTTCTTCACATGGTCCTCGTTGAATTTGAATTAAAACCCGTGAACTAGTGGCTTATACTAATGATTGGTGTCAAATGTACCGTTAAAAAAGTTGCATTCAAATAGACCATATAACTAATTAGTCTTCACTCTTTTTACTGTTGAAAATGCAAACAAATATGTAAATACAGAGTGTCACATGATTCTCAGACTTGAGTGAAAAGCAAGAAAGTCATTTGGGGATCTTACAGTGAAAAGGCAGAAAGTCATTTGGGGATCTTACAGTGTAACTGTATATAGTATTATAATACATTGGAAATAATATATGGACAAGATATTGGTCCAAGCAAAACCACGCTGCATTTCCTATTTCTCTGCAATGGCACTCGGTTGGGGTATGCGAAGGCATTGAGCACTGGAGCCAACAATGCAAAATGGTACCTGTACACATTCATTCTGTAATGACATATTTGTACTTCTGTCCATCCTGATAGAGGAATCCTCCTCTGTTGCTCTCTCGAAGGTTTCTTCCTTTTTTTCCCCTCCTCGTTAATGTTTTGGTGGAGAGGATGTTGTGTGTGTCCAGATTATAAAGCCCTCTGAGGCAAATTTGGAATTTGGGGCTAAAATAAAGCTAAAATAGATTAAAATGAACAATCTACTGACATAGCTTCAATGCTGTATCTCATCACAAAGGTTTCTCTGACCAAAAGGACAATGTACCAACAACTGCAGATTAATTTAACTGAAGGCACAGTTAGAGCAAATGGTGAGTGAAGCAATAACAAATCAAACAAAAATACATCCATGCATGAAAGCAGAACACAAACCATGGTAAGATTGAGGCTGTGAAAACTTCATCAAGTAACAACTGGTACAGTACCATCACTGAGCTGTAAATAAAAATCCAAACAAAGTGAAATGATGGGATGCAGTAAGGTGAGACTCGCAGGCAAAAACAGTTGTTGGGGAGGGGGTGGAGGGACATCTCTGGGCTGCTAATTCAGCACAGCACAACAAGTGGCAAACAAGCTGTGGGAGGGGTGGGAAACCACATCAAATCACACATACGGACACAAACCTCCGACCCTGAGAGGGGATGAGCAGTGGAATTACTCAATGATGAAAGTACGGAAATATGTACAGGTGGGTATAGACAGAATTAGAAAGATACAGGGGGTAGACAAAAGGATTTCAGTTCAGATAGTCTGGTATAGAATTAAAATGTGCTGATTTCAGATTTGATTTGAACAAAAATCAAACAAAATTTGGGGACAATGCCTCGCATAGCCATCTGGTTGAAAACAAACATACTACTGGTGCAAGGTGGAGCTTAGGTGTTAGCTTGATAAAAACTAATTTGATAATAAAGGGAAATTGGCTTTCCAGCAGAAGGATGGGAGGAGTGGTAGATTTAGGACTAAAGATGCCCAGCAGAGTTTTCTGTGAACAATCTCAAAGCCTTGTCTGTATCCTTGTTGAATGATTTTCCCTCCTCAAGAAAGACAAAAACTTGAATGAATGTTTAACAGCTTAAGGTATTTTTTCTCCCCTGCCTTTTTCTGGTGAAATATTACTTTTTTCAACATATTACGGTCACCTGTAGACAGTGGAATATGATGAAACCAGACGGTAAGTGGACATTTTGACATGATACTAGCACTATAGGACTGATGTAATGGGAATTTGACATCTTGTTCTGGACCAAATAGTTGACTGATCTACCAGCATCTTCATCATTAAGCCCTGGTGACAGCAGTACAGCAATGTGCACCAACAAAGACACTAATTATGACAATAATTAAATGCTGCTAATTAACATATGACCCGTCTTTTTAAACGGTATATAAAGCGTAGATTCTGTTAATCCACTAACAAAGTTCTTTTCATTGGGCGATTGTAATTTTGTCTACTCGCTGTAGATAGATAGAGAAAGAGAAAAGAGAAGGATAGGAGGTAGGTGGTCCAGCAGGTCTCTGCTAAAGTAGGTAGGTGGTTGTGGGATAAAGGGAATAATCACCTCGGTTGTAGGTTAGACCATGGTCCATAACTGACACTGTCAGATGGAACAACATAACACAGTATTGAATCATGAGTGTTTGCTTTTCTAATGTAATCTTACAGGATATAATATTCTTTAGGTTAGAAGTGGTGTTGGAATTTGAGTGAGTTTCTAAACTGCTTTGATTCTCAGAAACAGATGAAAACTGAATCAGAAACTGATCGGGAACTCAATAGGAAAAGTGTTAAAAAGCACCGTATCATTTTACCCATGATAAAACGATTTGACTGGTTTCTCACTTTTTAACAACAACAACTCTTCTGAGCTCATGGGAGCTGTAGTTGTCATATAGACTGTGTATCTATGTGTGTGTGGGGAGAGACAGTGTGTCAAAGCCATTACTAGGGCGACTGTGGGTCCGTCTTTCAATCAGTGGATCAGCAGTTCGATCCCCGGCTGTGCTAGCCCTGGTCGATGTGTCCTTGAGCAAGACACACCCTGAATTGCTCCCCGGTCTACGATTGTAAGTCGCTTTGGATAAACTATTATCTAGTATCTTTTATGTTTTTTCTACCTGTGAAGCGAGACTACTGACTACTTGGATCCTGTATCTTCTTTAAACTAGTGTTATCTGTTACTGTTGTATTTGTTGTTTAAAGCTGCTAGATTGTTAGTCTGTCCTGTTTTAGGATTTATTTTGGTAGATAGTTGAGTCCTGTGTTCCGACACCTGAATCTTCACTGATTGGACGAGCGCTCATCACCTGGTTTCAGCTGAGTCGCATTTGAATACCAAAGGTCAAGGGGCGGTGTCAACGCGGCTGGAGGTAATTGGCACCAACTTGGGCTCATAACCGGATCGGGTCTTTAGCGTCAGTGTGACTCATCGGACGAAGACTCGGAAGGACAAAGACATAGGAGTCTTCCGTTGGAGTCTTCGTGGGTGGCTGAGTGTTTCCCCATTTTGTGAATATGTGTGTATTTTCCATACCTGTGCGTATCTCTACTCGTAGTTACTATAGGACTCGTTCATTCTTGTACCGGAAACCCTCCTTACTACCCGTTCTACTCACACCCAGCACCTTGTCACAGGAGGCCTCTGGAACTGTCAGTCAGCCAACCGCAAGGCCGATTTCATCTCTGGCTTTGCTGTGGAGCAGTCGCTTGACTTCCTGGCTCTCACCGAGACCTGGATCACAGCAGACAACACGTCTACCCCGGCTGCTCTCTCCTCTGCCTTCTCATTCAGCCACACACCCAGACCCTCTGGTCGGGATGGAGGTACAGGTTTAATCATCTCACCCAAATGGTGTTTCTCTCCCTACCAGCTTCCACTCTTTATCCCACTGACTTTTGAGTTTCATGCTGTGACGGTTACTCATCCGGTTCAACTACACATTGTTGTTCTCTACCGTCCCCCTGGTTCTTTGGGAGATTTCTTGGAAGAGCTAGACGTCCTCCTATCGAACTTCTCGGAACACGGCCCCCCGCTCATCCTTCTGGGTGACTTCAACATCCAGACAGAGAAGTCATGTGATCTATTACTCTTACTGTCTTCCTTTAACCTCTCACTCAGTCCCTCCCCTCCTACTCACAAAGCCGGCAACCACCTTGACTATATTTTCACTAGAAGCTGCTCTACCTCTAACCTCACTGTAACTCCTCTCCATGTCTCTGACCACTTCTTCATCTCTTACTCTCTCTCGCTCTCTGGTACTGACAACCCACCCATATCTACAGACTCTGCACCTGTACGCCGCAACATTCGCACCCTCTGCCCCTCCTCTCTGGCCTCCTCTGTCCTATCTGCTCTCGCCTCAACTGACTGCTTCTCACTCATGCAGCCTAACTCTGCCACAGGCACTCTCCTCTCTTCCCTGTCTTCATCTCTTGATTCTCTTTGTCCTTTTAAGACACGACCGGTTCGGAAATCCTCTCCGGCTCCGTGGTTGTCGGACTCGGTGCGCGCCGAGAGAGCCACCCTGCGAGCGACGGAAAGGAAATGGCGCAAATCGAATCAACCGGAAGACCTGCTCTTCTATCAATCTCTCCTCTCCTCATTCTCTACCTCTATCTCTGCAGCCAAAAGCTCTTTCTACCTGACCAAAATTCAGTCTTCCTTCTCTAACCCCAAAAAACTCTTCTCTATCTTTTCCAACCTCCTTGATCCCCCCTGTCCCCCTCCTCCTTCCACCCTTTTGCCGAGCCACTTTGTCGACTACTTTACAAACAAGATAGACGACATACGCTCCTCCTTTACTAATCCATCTTCTATCACCTCACCAACACTAACTTCTTCATCCCCCTCTCTTTCCTTATTCACCCCCTTGTCTCCCAATCAAGTTCTTAGCTTGGTGACCTCCGCTCGACCGACCACCTGCGCCCTTTGACTCCGTCCCGTCTCCCATTCTCCAGGCTATTGCTCCTGACCTTCTGACCTTTCTCACCCATCTTATTAACAGCTCCCTCTCAACTGGCTGTTTCCCCAACTCTCTGAAGGAGGTGAGAGTCAACCCTCTCCTGAAGAAACCCACGCTCGACCCGTCTGAAGCCAGCAACTACAGACCGGTCTCTCTTCTTCCTTTTCTCTCCAAAACTCTGGAGCGAGCTATCTTTAACCAAGTGTCCTCCTATCTCCACAGTAACAGCCTTCTTGACCCTCACCAGTCTGGATTCAAGGCCGGGCACTTGACAGAGACTGCCCTCCTGGCTGTCTCTGAGCAGCTTCACACTGCTAGAGCAGCCTCTCTCTCCTCTGTCCTTATCCTTCTAGACCTTTCTGCAGCATTTGACACCGTGAACCACTAGATCCTTATCTCTTCTCTTCAGGACCTGGGGATCTCAGGCACTGCACTCGCTCTTTTCTCTTCCTACCTTAAAGACCGCACCTACCGGGTAACTTGGAGAGGATCTGTGTCTGATCCTTGTTCTCTCACTACTGGGGTTCCTCAAGGCTCCGTCCTGGGTCCCCTCCTCTTCTCTCTGTACACGAATTCTCTCGGCTCTGTCATTCGTTCGCATGGCTTCTCCTACCATAGCTATGCTGATGACACCCAACTGATCTTCTCGTTTCCACCGTCCGAAACACAGGTGGCGGCGCGAATCTCTGCCTGTCTGACCGACATCTCTCAGTGGATGTCTGCTCACCACCTGAAGATCAACCCTGACAAGACCGAGCTACTATTCCTTCCAGGGAAAGGCTCCCCCACCCATGACCTGACTACCACCTTCAAAAGCTCTGTGTTGGCCCCTACCCTGACTGCCAGGAACCTCAGGGTGACACTAGACAGTCAACTCTCCCTGACGGCCAGCATCACTGCGACAACGCGTTCCTGTAGGTACATGCTGCACAACATCAGGAGAATACGTCCTCTTCTTACTCAGAAGGCGGCACAGGTTCTGGTCCAGGCTCTGGTCATTTCACGCCTTGACTACTTCAACTCCTTCCTGGCTGGTCTACCTGCTAAGGCCATCCGACCTCTGCAGCTCAGCCAGAACGCAGCAGCTCGACTGGTCTTCAGCCTCCCGAAATTCACCCACACCACTCCGCTCCTCCGCTCTCTCCACTGGTTACCGGTGGCTGCTCGCATCCGCTTCAAAACACTGGTTCTGGCGTACCGTGCTCTGAACGGATCGGGCCCCGTCTACATCCGGGATATGGTCACACCGTACACCCCGGCACGTTCGCTCCGCTCGCCAACAGCCAATCGACTTGTGACTCCTCCACCTCGAGCTAACCACTCGAAATCCAGACTGTTTTCTGTCCTGGCTCCTCAGTGGTGGAATGAGCTCCCCACTGACATCAGGACAGCAGAAAGTCTCTAAATCTTCCGCCGGAGACTGAAAACACACCTTTTCCGACTATATCTGGATTAAAACACAGATTTGCACTTCAGTGGCACTTAAATAGCACTTACTTATGGTACTTTTGTAGTTCGACTATGTTGAGGAAATGTTACTTCCTGTATTCTTGTTGTTCTTAGTTTGTACTCTAGGTTGAAATGCACTTATTGTAAGTCGCTTTGGATAAAAGCGTCTGCTAAATGACATGTAATGTAATGTTCCTCTGGATTTTTTCCTTTTCTCTCTCGTTTGTTTTTGACGTTCATTCATATAGCGGATGGTAAGCATGACTATTTACCTCAAGCTTGTGTGGATATAGCAAGAATGCACTAATCACAAATCTGCATAGCTTTTTCTTCTGCCTCTTTCCATTGACTTTGTTTGAATCTGTGTCTGTCTACCATGATATTAGTGGGACGCACACGAAATGTATGGTCACATTGTTGTTTATTTATTCAATATTTGGTTGGTCGATCAATACAGACTACATATTAATGTGACTGAAATTTATATATAAGTGTTGTAAATGTTTGTTTGTATTTGTTAACAGTTCACGCAGCGACGCCACGCCGACATCATCAGTAAAGTCTTCGTCACGTACGCCACAGTGACTGGGCACATTGCCACAGTGCAATAAAGAAGGGTTACAAATCTTAGGTGGCAACATATGTGTTGACTTTACATATTAATGTAATTGATTGTTTTTTTGGTCAGAATTAATAAAGAATATTGACAGAGGCCAAATGTAATCTTAAAGCATTTTTCAAAGAGCAATACATGAAACCACCTGTGTCCATGAGATCATCCAGAGATCATCATTGAAAGCTGGTTAGCAAACACTGCTCTATGGAAAAATATACTCAAAGCTAATGGAAGAAGAGCTAACCTGGAGTGACTGACCACTGATTGTAAGAAAGGATAAAAAAAAAAAGATCTGTAAAAGTATAGGGAGCTATCTATGTACCCTACATACTGAAAGATACACTATGTAACACACAATTAGTATGTTTTGCTTTGGTATATAACTGCAGACACCTCTGATGACCAGACTGAGACAAGAGAAGAGTGAGAGGAGAGAGACAAAGAAGATAAGACATGGTACCTTCACTTTCGATTGTGTCGACTGCATCATTGACCAGTCGAATGACCGTCACTATGGAGGCTTGTTGAGGGAAAAAAGGAGATACGTTTTGAAATACAGTCATCCAAAGTGAAAAATGCCCTTTTTGGTGTTAGCCCCCTCACTCCTGTGGTATGCACACGTAGCTGTCCTGTCTGCAGAGTGTATACCGAGTCTGCCACTGGCAAAATCAAGACTTCTTGCTGATTTTTGTTGTTTGTTGTGATGTTTGGGCGCAATTTGCATTCAACATTGTTGATTTATATGGAGATACTTTAGGTTTAAATTAAATGAGCAAATAAAACTGCCAACCAAAAGAAGTTATCATCACAAATGCAAAGAAACCACATGAGAAGAAAACAATAAAGTTGCTGGTCATGACACCAGTCAGACATTAACAAGCATAGGAAAGAAAATGTCAACAGTATCAATATGTCTGAGGAATTCATATATGCCTCAGCTGTATTGATACTTTTGCGAATTTCTTCATTGTTTATTAAATGCAAAACAGATGACATTTTTGAAATAATGGTCATTCTGAAAAGTAAAACAATGAAGCACATGGTTTGCAAATAGAAGCTAGTGAGAACAGGACGATGCAATGAAAATGAAACTCAAAATCAAATGTATAGTTCCAGCTCAAAGGCCCAAACCACCAACAATACACATTATGATTTACAGTTGTGAAAATATTTGAGAATACATTACTGCATTATTTTGCAGCAATAACTGCAAAGAGATAATACATGTATACATACATGTTTGAAACTGTGAGGTAGTAACACTCATTTCAACTCACTGCAAAATATTTTAAAAATAACCACTTTCAAAAGAGATGAAACACCCAGGAGCTGGGGTATTCTAAAAATGCTGAACCACTCTTGCTGCAGGTGCAAAGGGTGTATCTTACCATTATCATCACAGGAGTCAGACTGAAAGGAGCTCAGTGATTGGACCTCAGAGTTACTGCCTTTGTTGCTCCCAGAGAAACACGTTACTTCTTCTGCCATGTCAACCATCTTACCTAATGGGAGAGGAAGACGGAGAGGTCAGGGAATACGAGGTCAGACTGCGTCTAATAACGTAGTAATATCCTTATTATTCATGTTTCTATTACTGATATTAATATGATTATATCCACTGCTGCTATTATTATTATTATTATTATTATCAGTCATCTTTCATACATTCTTTAATGCAATCATTACCTTCGCATTGAAAATGCCGGAAGGTTATGTTTTGATCGCCGTGTATTTATTTATTTATTTATTTATTTATTAATTAATTTATTTATTTATTTGTATGCGTGTTATTCGCAAAACTCAAAAAGTATTGAACCGAATCGCATGAAATTTGGTGGGATGATTGTTTATTATCCGGGGACCAGTTGATTAGATTTTGGGATCGATCGGGTCAAAGGTCAAAGGTCATGAACAGGTCAAAATCTTTCGCAGAGCTCAAAAAGTATTGAACCGAATCGCATGAAATTTGGTGGGATGATTGTTTATTATCCGGGGACCAGTTGATTAGATTTTGGGATCGATCGGGTCAAAGGTCAAAGGTCATGAACAGGTCAAAATCTTTCGCAGAACTGAAAAGTATTGAACCGAATCGCATGAAATTTGGTGGGATGATTGTTTATTATCCGGGGACCAATTGACTAGATTTTGGGATCGATCGGGTCAAAGGTCAAGGTCAAAGGTCATGAACAGGTCAAAATGTTCTTGAATCGCATGAAATTTGGTGGGATGATTGGTTATTATCCGGGGACCATTTGATTAGATTTTGGGATCAATCGGGTCACAGGTCAAGGTCATGGAAAGGTCAAACTCTTTTTTTACCATAGCACGATACATTTTTGTCCAATTGGCATGCAACTAATGCCAAAATGTTCATAATTCAATGCCAAATCTTGTGATATGCGAAGGTATGCGCTCTACCGAGTGCCCATTCTAGTTACTACTTGTATCACTCATTATTTGAATTATTTCTGTCATGTATTTTCATTGGTATGTATAAATTAACAGAATGTAATATTGAACTATATAGTTTATTAGTAACAAAATAGTCTAAAATGTCTCATTTCTGAAGAATTAACCCAAATTGAGCATTTTACAGCTGTCATTTCAATTCGCTAGAGAAGTATTTAATCAGCATTGCATATCGTCTTCTGCAATGTATTTCATTCATTTTTAGTATAATGAGCATCTTCAGCTCAATGACTCATACAATTATTTCATTTCCATAGTGTAGTTTAGTGAGACACTTGCATTGAAGGACTTGGATTGGGGCCAGACAACTTGATCAAGACACCTCTAACATGCTGTATTAACATTTTTACTTTTGTTAACAAAAGTGGTACTTAAGAGGAAAATAATCAGAATGGTATCTGGTACAAAAGTGCATTACATTCTCCTTCAGATGAACCTGTCCATGCTTTAACACGTTTTGTTTTGCACTAGATATAGTCACACAGTGGCACCTAATGAACAAAGCAAGCCAGCTTTGCTAATAATGTCAGCCCCTACTGATACTTGACACACTTTTTTTATTTTCCTCTACGGTAATCACACAACACATATAATTTTACTTTATTTATTCTAACTTATTCAAATAGTATATTCTCACTTCAGCAGGTAGTAGAAAACACACACACACACACACACACTCACCCTCATCATCCCATGGGCTCTTACATATGGAGTCACAGTCTGATCGACAAGGCGACACTGGAGGCAGGATGGGGGCTACGCTGCACACTACCAACCCCCTCCTGGTGGTTCCTGACAGGATCCTTGGCGACTCCGGGTGAAAGGTGCTCATCTCGGTATGCTCCACACCACGGCCGTCCACTATCTTCTCAAGCGTGGACTGCGAGTCTCCTTGGAAACAGGGTGTGTATGCCATGGGCCTCACAGGAACCTGTGGAGGTCCCATCATCCCACCTCCTCCCACTACGGTGGCCCCCAGCCCCGGCTCGGAGTACAAGTTAAGAGGGTCTCCTGGTGTGCAGTGTAGGGTCTTGAATTGAATACCGTTGGCCTTGTTGAGGAGGGCCGCAGTGGCTGGGTCCTGGACCAAAGACAGATTGTTTCGAGAGTAGTTCTTCTGGAAAACCTTCTTGCGGAAAGCGATGAAGAGGATGATCAGGGTGATGATGACCAAAAGCACCACAGCGATTCCAATCAGCTCTTCATTACCAACCACAGTGTGACCAGCCTGCATGTCTGGGACAACAACAGGCCGCAGGCCGCAGCGCTGGCCCACGTAGCCCGCTGTACAGTTACAGTAGAAGGAACCATAAGTGTTGACGCAGACGCCACCGTTGTCACACTCCCCTGCTGGATTGCTGCGGTCACATTCATTCACATCTTCCTCACAGCTGCAGGATGGAGGGTTGGAGAAAAGAGGAGAAAAGACTGGAGTGAGATACCTCGTGTGTGGTGACTCACAATTGTTTCTGGTGTACTAAGCTGATGTGTGCAGATTCCAGTGCCATCTAGCTTTTAACAATGTAAAAATAATGTTGATGAAAATTTAGTTCTTGACTTTGGAAAGGACACTTAGTATTTTTAACACATTGATGGGTCAGTCATTACAAACTCCACAAAGTTACATACCTTGATTTTAAATTATATTAGAGATCCTAAAAGTTAACAAATCTGTTTACAGTGAATATCAATTATCTGATGGTTTGCCATCATCCAAAAACAGCGGAGGTCCCTGAAGTCTCAATGTTAAAGTGTTCTGAACCCGAATTGCTGTGCATGTGAATGTTTATGGGTGCTAAAGTAGTTCCAGGCCCCTTGTATGACAGCCTCTGCCAGCAGATATATTATAAACCTGGACGAATACAACCAAAACTCTTAAGACATGTTACAAAATAGATTTTACTCAGAATGTTGGGACATTGATACTTTTGTGGTCTTTAAGCTCATGTTTGTGTATTTGGACTTAAACTCACATCAGACCCTTGAATCCCCTCCTGCAGCTGCAGAGGAAGGCGTTGCCGATGGGCTTACATGCGCCACTGTTCTGACACGGGTTGGGAACACAAGCCGTTATCTCCATCTCACAGCGCCCTCCGGTGTATTGGGGGTTACAGCTGCATGAGAACCCTGACATACAGACATAATATACACTTCATTAGGAATGTACAGCAGTCAGTGCACTGTTTACAAGTCAAACACAAAAGGTCCTTTGAGAAATCACAAGAGTACACAGGCACAGCACAATGAAGACGTGCGCGCACACACACACACACACACAGAACACGCTGGGGAATTAGCATTTTTCATTGTGTGAATACAATACATGAGTCAAACACTGACCTTTCCCCAGCTCTGTGCAAATGACAACAGTAGCTTGTAGCAATTCCCAGATGGCGTTGCTCATTACAGTGTAAATGAGGAACATGTGGCATGTTGGAGGTCTTCCAGCAGTGTTTATTGGGGCCTGCTGGTACTGTAACTTGTGCTGATACTCTAGCTGCGGTTTTTTTCTTCCCTAATATCCTATTGATTGTTATCTTCTCTTCCCACTATTTGATTATAGATGAGATGAGTTTAGATGATTCATATGTTCTGTATAAAAAGTGCCTGGGTTAAAATACATCGGGGGTTGTTGTTAGAACAGCTGAACCTTGCAAATACTAAATGGCCTTGTAGTTCTCGTCCATCCATCCATCCATCCATTTTCATCCGCTTAATCCGGGGTCGGGTCGCGGAGGTAGTAGACCCAACAGGCTGACCCAGACTTCTATCTCACTTGCAACACTTTCCAGCTCATTCTTGGGGATCCCGAGGAGTTCCCAGGCCAGCTGGGAGATATAATTCCTCCAGCGTATCCTGGGTCTTCCCCTGGGTCTACTCCCTGGAGACTTCTAATGGGAGGCGTCCAGGAGGCATCCGAATTAGATGCCCGAACCACCTCAGCTCAACTCCAGGCTCCCTCTTGATGTCCGAGCTCCTTACCCTATCTCTAAGGCTGAGCCTAGCCACCTTATGGAGGAAACTCAGTTTAGCCACTTGACCTCATTCTTTTGGTCACGATCCAGATTTCGTAACCATATATGAGGGCTGGAACATAGACTGACCAGTAAATTGAGAGCTTCGCCTTCCGGCTCAGCTCCCTCTTCACCAAGACGATCCGGTGCAGCGCCTGTTTTACTGCTGCAGCCGCACCGATCTACCTGTCGATCTCCCGCTCCATTTTACCCTCACTCGTGAACAAGACCCCAAGATACTTAAACTCCTTCACTTGGGGTAGGGCACTTTGTCCCGACCAGAGCACCATGGCCTCAGATTTGTCTTCCAACTACTCAAAGCCTGTCATCAGGACTACCTTCCACTATTAATCATAGTGTGTGTATCAAAGCCTGATGTTTGGATAATAACTACTTTATTCTATGAGCCATGAAGCTCAATTCAAACACATCAATGAGTTACACATGTTCCTCCATCACCATGAAGACATACACACACACACTAGTATATTTCACACACCCGTCCTGCTTCCACAAATACTCACAACACATTCACACCTACGAGCAGTTTAGAGTCCAACTAACCTGAACTGCATGTATCTTTGTTAAGGCATCAAGGTTTAACAAAGATACATGATATTAAGATTTAATGTCATAGTTCAGAGATGTTTTAGATAAGAGGGGCATTGTTAGCCAATAGGAGGAAGCTAAAGGGAACCAACGTTGCCACAGGGAGAACATGCAAACTCCACACCGAAGGACTGCCCAGGATCAGGGATCGAACAATTTTGCTGTGTGATGTGACAGTGCTAGCCATTGAACCACCGTGCAGTCTTAGTTTTAGTCCCAAAATGATTATTTAACTTATTAAATAGAACATACAAAACTATTGTGTGTTGATTATTGTCTTTGTTAAGCTATCACGGTTTAATGTCATAGTTGAGAGATGTTTTAGATAAGAGGGCCATGTCAGCCAATCATATGAAAACTGATCATGGTTTAAACTCTTATTCCCTACAGAAGTGTCAATTAGTCTGCTGTGCTTTTGACTGACATAAACAATTTGTTTGGATAATAACTACTTTCTTCACATATCAAAGAAAACGTTTACAACATATTGCCAATACTCTAAAACACATTTGTGGACCGGGAGCTCTCTGTGTAGACAACATTTTATCAATCAGACATAACCACTATTGCTGCTTTGTACATGTTATGGAAGTACTAGATAATCTGGGAAACTAAACACCGTCTTGTGTATTCAGTGTATCCAGCCAGCCTCATGCTGGTTTACTACAGCTGTATCAACAACAAATAAACAATTTAGCTTTGATTTAAATTGCAAGACGACAGGCAAACAAAGTTTAAAATGCTTGTTTTCCAAATGGAGCTTGGATCAAGATTTATCTCCTACATCAATACTCATATGAATAGTTGTTATTTTTTGTACCATATGGTTCATATACAAACATTTAAATACATAGTTTTGTCCGGTCTCTCTAATTCTGACTTATTGTAAAGCTCTGGGTGAACACCTACGGCTACACTAATTATTTCCTGCATTTTTGATTAAACATCAGCGATGAAAGGAGAAAAATCTGATGAGGCAAATAGACAGATCACCCTGCATGATTTCTACGTCTACTCACGTTTGTTCGCATCTTTGCATCGAGACTTTGTCACGCAAAAGATTTGTTTGTTTGTTGTATTTGCTGTTACTCACCACCAGAAGACATGCTCGTGCAAGTGGCTCCATTGCGACAGGGCTGCTGCAGGCAGGCGTCTGGGTAGAGGATGCAGCCCAGCTTCAGCTCTGTCAGTCCCACCACCTCTGCATAGCGCGAGCGTTTGTTTTGTAGTGGCAGCTCATTGTTGTTCAGCATGACTGAGGCCAAGCAGCCCTGGAAACCCTCAAGCACCCACGGGTCCTTTTGAGAGTCCATGAGGCTGCGAGAGTGTGGGTGCTGCACCTGAGGAAAGCAGGGTCAGAAATTAATTCCTGAACTTCCAAAGACACCCTCAAGATGTAATGACTGGCTACCTGTCATTACAGGTAGCCAGTTACCTAAAACCTAAAATACAGACAGACACACACGGTTGGGAAAAATCCCAGGTAAGTCATGCATTTTCTTTCAGCAAACATTGAACTTAAAACAACAGCTACCATTTATATAAATATAACTATATATACAGGACTGTCTCAGAAAATTAGAATATTGTGATGAAGTTCTTTATTTTCTGTAATGCAATTTAAAAAACAAAAATGTCATGCATTCTGGATTCATTACAAATCAACTGAAATATTGAAAGCCTTTTATTCTGATTTATTGCTGATTATGGCTTACACCTTAAGAAAACTCAAATATCCTATCTCTAAATATTAGAATATCATGAAAAAGTATACTAGTAGGGTATTAAA
Organism: Pseudoliparis swirei; assembly: GCF_029220125.1. Lineage (NCBI taxonomy): Eukaryota > Metazoa > Chordata > Actinopteri > Perciformes > Liparidae > Pseudoliparis > Pseudoliparis swirei. The sequence continues at coordinate 9,105,836 of NC_079407.1, forward strand.
CAAATCACTTGAATTGTCTAATTAACTCGAAACACCTGCAAGGGTTTCCTGAGCCTTGACAAACACTCAGCTGTTATAAATCTTTTTTTTAACTTGGTCTGAGGAAATATTAAAATTTTATGAGATAGGATTTTAGAGTTTTCTTAAGCTGTAAGCCATAATCAGCAATATTAAAAGAATAAAAGGCTTGCAATATTTCAGTTGATTTGTAATGAATCCAGAATGCATGACATTTTTGTTTTTTAAATTGCATTACAGAAAATAAAGAACTTCATCACAATATTCTAATTTTCTGAGACAGTCCTGTATATATATATATATATATATATATATATATCACCTTTTGGTGAGGCTAATTATGAGGGAATAATAGGGCATAATCCACTTTGGATAATTATTAAGCACAATGTGCACATGCTCAATCTCAAATGCGCAAATCATAATAATATGCCGGTAAATAGAAACAGCTGTAACTGATCCTGATCTTTGTAGATAGAAATGTGCGTGTTGTAAAGAGTGTTTAATACATTTTACAACCTGGCTCAAATTTCCATAGTTTTGGTCACCGTTCTTGTCGACATTACAACCACAGACCAGTTCCATATTTTATCCTCAGGTTTATATCCAAACCACATATTTATAAGTGAAAAAAGATTTTTGTTTTCACTTTCAAATAACACATTTCTTTTAAAGTTTTTCTCGATTGCTTTAACACATTTTTTGAAAGCATGCCTCGTTTTCTCAAAACTCTAAACACAAATCCCAAAACCACTCACACAAAATACAAAACCCTTTATATCTCCTGCAAAATGCAACTTTGCTTTCAAAACAGTGTTATGTCCCCTCAAAAGGGTATTTTGTTTTCAAATGACAAACACAGCCCATTATATGAGTAGATATTCTAAGCATCGATTGAACACTGATGTGCTCAATGGAAAACACTACTATGAAATGGGAAAACACCAGGATGAAGGCCTTATCAGAAGCATGCCTTTTCATGTCCAGTGGTACTGTACGCTTTCTCCTGTTGTAAAATATTGTAAATGTATAATGTTTTAACTCAAAATATAAAACAATACAACAAAAATGTTTCTTTCTTTTTTCTAATTTTTTCACAGAACAAACAATAGAAAATAGACCAGTACAGTCAACAAAAAAAGAAAGAAAAGTGTAAATAAAAAAGGACAACAAAAATACTCCTCTGCCTCTCTGGTCTCCTCTACCTTCCATGTTTTCATCCATTCTTCTTCAAATCAGGAGGTCACCTGTGGCCCTTATATTGCTAAAGCCTTGATTCCAAATTGCACAACAGCCATGGAAATGGAAGTTTTGCCAATTGAATAGCAGTGTGTTCTGTCTGAACACAAGGAGGTTTTGGCATTGATGAAGTGTGCAAAGTAGAGAGGATGGTGTTTAGTGTTTTGAAGAAAGTGTGGCTAACAATTGAAATCTGTGTCTAAAGCAGATACTTGTGCTTATAGTTTAGCAGAATTGGTTTAGGGAGTTGGCACATGAGTTACAGGTTGTGGTCATTGTGTGATAAGTTCCAGTTTTTGTGTGTAATCAATCGAGAAAAACTGTAGTAGGTGTGCCCGCTGCTGCTCTCCGTTATAGTGTACTGAAACCCCAGTAGCAGCTGCAGCTCCTCATGAACTGACCATTGCTCCAAAGTAGATGGTTCTGTCAGGAGCAGGTTGTTGTATGAATGGTGGTCCACGGTGTCGCTCGACGAAGCTGTCATCCATTGTCATCCTGCTAAAGTTGCGATTTAGCTCCAGTGCCACCGTGTGCCAGCTGCCATCATTGATACGATGGCCGGAGATGCCCAACATGTCGGGACTGTTGCCACCACCACTGCCAAGGCCACAGGCCAGCTGGAACCACAGCTTCCCCTCCTCCAGCTTCACACACACACACACACACACACACACACACACACACACACACACACACACACACACACACATACATACACACACAATTTGTATAGCTATTGTGTGTCCAGACTTCCATGAACAGCTGTCTATAACAAGCACATGCACTAGATGCTTCCGCAGCTTTTCAAAATGTTAACTGCAGAATTTTGGGTACAGTGTGTGTGTGTGTGTTGATTTATATACCTTGAGCACAGTGTGTGTGTGTGTTGGTGTATGTACCTTGAGCATGGTATCCGTGTGTGTTGGTATATGTAACTTGAGCATGATGTGTGTGTATGTACCTTGAGCATGGTGTGTGTGTGTTGGTGTATGTAACATGGTGTGTGTTGGTGTACACTCAAAAAACGATTCAAGCCCTTCTTAGAGGTGACACATTTAAATATTGTTTGATACATTTAAATAAATCAATTACAAAATGAAGATATTTATTTTGAATGGGTGTAACACAAAATTTATGAATACTTTCATTTATTAGATTTATTTAGGTTACACTCACAAAAACGATTCAAGCCCTTCTTCGAGGTGACACATTTAAATATTGTTTGATACATTTAAATAAATCAATTACAAAAATAGATATTTATATTTAATGGGTGGAACACAAAATGTATGAATTCTTTCATTTATTAGATTTATTTAGGTTAGATGGTGTGCATATCAACTCAAAATAAATGTGTTTCATTGGGGACTACCCTTTGCGCATGCGCCAGCTGAAAATCAGTTGTTTACAAGGTGAAGACACTTTCAGGGCTGTACGGTGGTGTAGTGGCTAGCACTGTCGCCTCAAAGCCAAAGGTCTGTGGGTTCAATTCCCAGTTGGGGCTTTCCTTCTGTGTGGAGTTTGCATATTTTCTTAGTTAGTTAGTTTATATTTTGAGTTGGACAAACACAAATTAATTTAATTTCATGAATATCGTTATTTTATTTGAGATGTATTTGATACAAATGAGTTGGACTAACTTAATTACATTGTATTGCACTGATGTGCTAAATTTGAGTTGGAGTTGCATATAATTATTGGATGGAAAACCTGCCAACAATTTAATTGAGTTCATCCAATGAGTCATTTCTTTGAGTGTATGTAACTTAAGCATGGTGTGTGCGTGTTAGTGTGTGTACCTTGAGCATGGTGTGTGCATGCGTGTGTGTTGGAATATGTAACTTGAGCATGATGTGTGTGTGTTGGTGTATTTGACCTTCAGCATGGTGTGTGTGTGTTAGTGCATGTACCTTGAGCATGGTGTGTGTGTGTGTGTGTTGGTGTATGTACCGTAAGCATGGTGTGTGTTTTGTTAGTGCATGTACCTTGAGCATAGTCTGTGTGTTGGTGTATCTACCTTTAGCACGGTGTGTATGTGTGTGTTGGTATATGTACCTTGAACATGGTGTGTGCGTTGGTGTATGTACCTTGAGCACAGTGTGTGTGTCTTGGTGTATGTACATTTAGCACAGCATGTGTGTGTTGGTGTATGTACCTTGAGCATGTATGTGTGTGTTGGTGTATGCACCTTGAGCATCCTCTGTGTTCTTTGAGCATGGGTGTGTTGGTGTATATACATTGAGTATTGTGTGTCTATTTTTGATTATGCGGTATGCCACGCTAACTAAAATGGCACCACACCATCACGCCCGTCAAGAGTATTATTGGCTCAGTAAACATTTAATGCGTGGTATTGTTATATTTAGGAAGATTGTTAAAATGTGGTTTAAAATATGTTTTGCACTTATGTATTTGAATATGGAAAATAAATGGGTATATGTGTGTCCTGTTTGCAGAATCACATCATCTGGCTACTTGTTACCAATCCTGGTGTGTGTTAGTGTATGTACCCTGAGCACAGTGCAGGGCTCAGTGTGTGTTGGGGTAAGTTCCTTGAGCATTGTAGGTTGTGTGTGTATGTACCTTAAGCACGGTGCAGGGCTCAGTGTGTGTGTACATGATGATTCCTCTGCTTTGCAGTGTTCGGATCCTGAGGCTGACTTTCAGCTCCGTCTGCATCTGCTCAGACAGTCTGTACTTGATGTAGCTGTTTCCTGAAAAACTCAAAGACGAATGGTCTGCATCCCCCCCCCCCCGCCCCCCCAACCACACACACACACACACACACACACACACACACACACACACACACACACACACACACACACACACACACACACACACACACACACACACACACACACACGTTAATGAATCTCTCTCTCTCTCTCTCTCTCACACTCACCTGCACATTCTCCCAGTTTGCCTGTTGGACACTGGCATGCGTAGCGCCCTCTGGTGGCCTCTACTGAAATACATTGCATGTCTGCTGGACAGGGCTGGTCCTCACACTGTTCTGATAGGACAGCACAGTTGGCATCTATAGACACACACACACACACACACACACACACACACACACACACACACACACACACACACACACACACACACACACACCCACACAAAATAAATATCATCAATATGTCATGATCTAAAAACTGGCACTGAAATTGGATGGACTGAATTAATAAAATAACCTTGCACAATCAGATCAATAAACCATGTGAATTATTTCCTCAACTGCGTGTGGTTTTTAGAAACAGCTCAGTATCTGGTTCTAACTAAGTGTGACGCCCACCAATGTGTTTTCACATGTGTGTTAATGTGTTAATGGGTTAAAGTGAACAGAATATTAGCTAGAAAGATTATAAAGTTATAAAGTTCTGAACTGCTTTAGTTTTGTATTGAATGTACATTCCACCATGCAGCCAGCAGGGTGGTGCTCTATTTTGCATTAAGCAGGCTTTACGATGTCGTGAGTGACGTTTCCTCATTCTGCAGAGTGATGCACGACCAGACGTGAATGTGCCTGGTGTCATTTGTGTGTCCTGTTAACAGGTGGGTGAGGAAATAATGAGAAGTGAATACATTTGTTTGGATGCAACTACTGCTTTAGCAGCTAGTAAGCTAGGTTGATGGATGTCTGTAAATGAATATATATATAATTGTTTGTGTGGATGTCTATTTTTTAAGCTAAAATGGCACCACACCATCACGCCCGTCAAGAGTATTATTGGCTCAGTAAATATTTAATGCGTAATATTGTTATATTTAGGAAGATTGTTGAAATGTGGTTTACAATATGCTTTGCACTTATGTATTTGAATATGGAAAATAAATGGGTAGATGTGTGTCCTGTTTGCAGAATCACATGATCGGGCTATTTGTTACCAATCCTGGTATCTGTAACATAAGCAACTAATCTACTTCCTGTTTACACCAGCACCAATGTACATGAATATTCATGTGATACTACACTCAAAGAAATGACTCATTGGATGAACTCAATTAAATTGTTGGCAGGTTTTCCATCCAATAATTATATGCAACTCCAACTCAAATTTAGCACATCAGTGCAATAAAATGTAATTAAGTTAGTCCAACTCATTTGTATCAAATACATCTAAAATAAAATAACGATATTCATTAAATTAAATTAATTTGTGTTTGTCCAACTCAAAATATAAACTAATTAACTAAAAAAATATGCAAACTCCACACAGAAGGAACCCACAGCCCTCTGGCTGTGAGGCGACAGTGCTAGCCACTACACCACCGTAGAGCCCTGAAAGTGTCTGCACCTCATGCAAACAACTGATTTTCAGAAGGCGCATGGGCAAAGGGTAGTCCCCAATGAAACACATTTATTTTGAGTTGATATGCATACCATCTAATCTAAATAAATCTAATAAATGAAAGTATTCATACATTTTGTGTTACACCCATTAAATATAAATATCTATTTTTGTAATTGATTTATTTAAATGCATCAAACAATATTTAAATGTGTCACCTCGAAGAAGGGCTTGAATCGTTTTTGTGAGTGTAACCTAAATAAATCTAATAAATGAAAGTATTCATACATTTTGTGTTACACCCATTCAATATAAATATCTTCGTTTTGTAATTGATTTATTTAAATGTATCAAACAATATTTAAATGTGTCACCTCTAAGAAGGGTTTGAATCATTTTTTTGAGTGTAGTTTTCAGGCATTCTGGTACCTGAAGTACAGTTATCAAGCTCCTCTCAGTTATCAAGCTTCTCTTTTATGGAACCAGCTTCCACCTTCAGTCTGGGAGGCAGATACAGTCACCTCATCTAAGAGTAGACTTAAGACTTTTCTATTTAATAGAGCTTACAGTTAGGGCTGAATCAAGTTTGCCCTGGTCCAGCCCCTGGATATGCTGCTATCGGCTTATAGGCTGCTGGGGGACGTTTTAGGATACACTGAGCACCTCTCTCCTCTTCTCTCTCTACTTATGGGAGCATTTTCATCTCTCCATTGCACATTATTAACTCTGCTTCCTTCCCGGAGTCTTTGTGACTTCACGTCTCATAGGGTTCATTGGACATGGCTGGGTGTGATGCCATGGCGCTGCTGATGTACCCCGCTCACTCCTCCTCTCTACCTCCATCTGCCTGATGGATTGTGGAGGTCTGGATCGTGGTCCATGCCTACGATGAACTATTCATACAATCTGTCATATTCATTTAAATGTGATGTAATTTTGTAATATTTCCTTCTGCACACATGACATCCATTGCTTCTGTCCATCCGGGGAGAGGGACCCTATACTCTGTTTCTCTCCTGAAGGTTTCTTCCCTTTTTTTTACCGTGAAAGTTTTTTTTCTATTTCTTGGGAATTTTTCCTGATCCGATGTGAGGTCCTGGGACAGTGATGTCGTATGTGTACAGATTGTAAAGCCCTCTGAGGCAAATTTGTAAATTGTGATATTGGGCTATACAAAATAAATTGAATTCAATTGAATTGAAAAATGTTAATTAAATTAAAATGGTGCTGACATGTGAACTGGAACATAAGTGTGGATGTGGAACACATTAAATAAAATACTTTATATCACTCACCATTGCACGTGCAACGCGAGGTCCGGTGGAAGCGTGGTGAAACGAAGCTGACCCGTGGTGTGCTGTATGTAGCCAGGCTGTGCGAGTCCAGGATGATGCTCTGTTCACACTGCGCCCCACGACACTCTAAGCCCGAGCAGTTCTTATCGAGGATAGCAGACACTCTGAGGACTTCCTCCAGCTGTCGGCGGGATGCACTCAGTTTCTGGGTGAGGTAAGCCGCCTTGTAGTATCCGCCCCCTGCTGTTTCCACAGCAAGGAGCATGTCCAGTTGTTGCGTTCCGCCGACCGGCTGCAGACTGAGCAGGTGCAGCGTGTCCCGCTCCTGCGACTCAGCGGCCTGCTGCAGAACCTTCAACACACTCTTCAGGTGCAGCGCCACAAAGTCTTGTGGTGCAACACTCTCAAAGCGCACCGTCACTGCCTCACGCAGCATCTCCGGGGTCGCCTGCTCCACGTGCACGCTCACAGGCACGGGTACGGCGAAGCGTCCATCACTAACGCTAGCGTTGAGGGAGTACCTGCCTGCGTCCAACCCGCCCAGGGCGATGATCTTACCATCATGAGGGCTAATCTTAAAGAGAGTGCGCTGGGCTGGAGAGGCGTGGCCAAAGGTCAACGCATCATAGGGGTCAGCGTCCGTGGCATGCAGCTGGCCAATCACACCACCTGGAAACTCATCCTCCATAGTGACGATATGAACCTCCAGTGGTAAGGCAATGGGCCGGTGAAGGCTCTCCTCAATCACCCTGACTGTCAGCATGGAGGAGGAAGACAGACGAGGTTTCCCAGAGTCTGTCACCTTGGGGGAAGAGGGAGGACAGCGAGAGAAGAGCAGGACATCAGATAAGAGGGAGAAGATACACGGAAAAGGAAATGAAAGAAGACAGGAGAAATGAATCACATCAATGGTCAAAAAGTTCACAAGACTGCATTCACACAAATTGCCAGTCCCCCTATTTATTTGAATGTGAGTGTGGCATTTAAGCTGCAGCATGAAGACAGGGGATGGCAAAATAACAAAAATGCAGACTTACGACAGATTTTTTAAGAAACACAACGCGATAACATGCTGCAGTGGGCAAACACGTAACCTGCGAGACACAGCTGTACGAGCCAGCCAGGGAACAATATGTTCATTATCAAGCAGTCATTGAGCGACACTGATTACAGTACTCATTTGTAGAGGTGGATTTATGTATTTATATTATATATAAATTGTGAATTCCCTTTAGAGACTCGATGCTGAAGTTCTGTTAGCTTACAATATCCACACCCCATCATGACCCTGAGGTTCAGATGTGTAAAACAATTAAAACACTGGTAACCAAAAGAGGGAATTCTTTACAAAACAGACAGATTGTGGACGATATCCACTTTATTTGTACTCCGACTCACATTAGCAGTTTTAGATTGGTACAAGGTGGATGGATTAGTTCGTCCATCTCTTACTGTGCAGCTGCTCTAAAGAGATATTGCTTCCCTCTGAAACAGTATTACCATAAAGTAAGAATACAAAGGTTTCCAATATTCCAAAGTTTGCCATTTTGTAAAGAATAATGAGAGCTTCCCTTTGTCCAGAATGAGCAAGCCCTGATAGGTCTTGCAAATTGGTCATTGTGAGCATCGTATTTACACTTCCAATCATTCATTTGACAGCATTCACAGATTCACTATTTTTTAAATTGAAGTGATGCTAGAGAAGAGTGACAACAGCAGTTTGCTCTACCTGGATCAGAATAGAATATTCATTTGCCAGGTCCCTCCTGAAAACTTGATTCGCCACCAGCGTTCCATCTTTCTCCAGCACAAACTCTCTGCCTTCGTTTCCTGACAGGATGCGGAAGTCAAAGGGCTCGCCGTTGTTTGAGGAGTCCTGATCGTTGACAGACAACTGCAGGATGCTGGTTCCGATTGACTTGTTTTCCTGGGGGAGAGACATGCCATTAGAAAGACCTCGCTGTTGGGGATACATTCTTTATGGTCATAATATGATGTTTATGTTGGCAAGATGATGTCTTCAAAGAGAATTGAAAAGTCATTTCATTTTTAGAAACTTGTTGATTTCTTAGCAGATGGGCATATCATGAAGTCATTGAGATCATTACCTAATGCCACTTCATGAAGAGACATTATTTTAGCCAGTCCCTCCAGGAAATCATGTTGGCAAGACAGGTCATGCAAATTAGTTGACTTCAACAAATCCCTGCATTATTAAATGTTGCTCGGTTCTTGCAGTTTCCCTGCACTTTTAGTTACATTCCCCCACTACCCAGGGAAACAGAGAAGGAAATGTTGTCACTTTGGATGATGTCACCTTGATTTGTCTTACTCTAACTCAAACATGTGTTGTCACTGAATAAGGACTGTGGAATTTGAGTCAGTTCTTTGTACTGCATTAAAAGGGGAATGCGGCCTGCTGTTCATAGCCATGATCTTTGGCTGCCACTGCAATTGAGATAGTTTTTACCAAACAATAAAAACCCTTTATGTCTAGTGTCCATCTTGTCTTTGTGTTTTAGTGAATACTATATCAACCACGAGGACTACCTGTATGACACTAGTGAGGTTGGCTGGGTAGAAGGTGGGTGGGTTGTCATTGATGTCAGAGATGTCTATGTTGACCATCACGGTGGAGGACATGGGTGGGATTCCACTGTCCAGAGCTCTGATGGCCAACGAGTAGCTGGGAACCTAGAGGGACAGACACAAAGGATATATATATTGTGAAGAGTAACACAAAATATAAAGGTTGACATCATTTATGGGTGTTCTCATGGCATATTTAAAAGTTCAGATTTCTGCCATCATGGCAATTAGTTGAATGAGAAAAGACAGATTTCTGAACTGGAGTTGAACGAACCGAGAGCCACCATCACAGTAGTTCCACATGTTGGTGGAAAATGGGACTAAGGCTACAGAAGATCACATACCAAAAGCTAGATGACAACTGGATGATGATTATACTATTCCTATAGCCTTCCCTTTTGGTCAAAATGTACACTTTGTCCTGAAGGTGGCAATAGAGCACAGACAAATCTAACGCTATTAATGTGCTCATAACATTGTTCTCTATATAGTCTTCCTTTAAGACACATCTTGTGGGTAAATGGACTGTTAGATCTGCCTTTCCACCTTAATTTGTATATGTCCTGTGTTTCAATAATTGCCTTGTTTTAAGTCAATTGTGAACCCTTAAAGAATGGTGTGAGTTGTTTTTTTCAGAATCACGGTATCAAAGACAAATTGTGGATTTTGGTATTACCTAAATTTGTTTTCTCTGTGACTGAGAATCATTAACCATGGGCTCCTTTAAATCCCAGTTTCCCTTTCACATTCTGTCCACACTGGACTTTACAAATGGTCAATGTTATTTTTACAGGACAATTACAGTTTATATTTTTATCATGTGATATACATTATCGTCTATAAACAATTAGCTCTAAGATATGGTGACACTGTTACAGTTTATCCTCATCATCTGGATCAATACTTCTGGAGGTGTAACTGAAAGTGACACATCTTTAATGCCACTAATAATCTCTCACTGCACAGGAAAACACATGTACCAAAGTATGCTAGGTGGAAGTCTGTACACTGTGATGGATGTTTACCGTTGGTGGTTCGTCTCACTTAGAGATTGTTTCTAACCCTTTTGATTTTCTGACAAAAGAAAGACTTGTTTTATGATGTTGCTATTTTGATCAAATTTCAGCTAATATACAGTAATTGAGAGAGTATGGTGTTGCATTATAGACATGATGGAAAAAAACTAGGAAATATATTAGTTATATTAAAAGATGACACTGTCAGAGTTGGGTAGACAGCAACAGGTAGCAGACATAATACCAATGCCCGAGTGGTCTGTGATCATATTTTATATGGCACTCCGACACCTAATCAAGTGATCTGTCTACAATCACTTAGATAAGTGTCAAGAAACCAGCTCTGAGATGAAGATAAAAGGCTTCTGATTGGTTTGTGTTCTTCCCAAACTGAGCTGAGATTACTCTGGATCTCAGTCGACAGTGTTCATAGACACTCAATCTGCTCTAAACCTGCTGCAGGAAATTTCTCCATATTGCTTTTTAATAAAAAGCTAATGATGCACACTGAAGAGGAATGCAACAATATTTTGCTACTTGAGATATATGAAGAAATAAATGTCAGTAGTAAAAAAACTCTGACTTGCTTAGCAGAGAGAGGGGGAGAAAATAAAAGGAAACCCATGCACATAGCAGTATTAAAGCACAAACATCAGCATTGCACACAGAGCGAGAGAGAGACAGAGAGAGCTGCTGCTCTCTTGTATGATAACCCCACACACACTTCATCAGCCAAACGCTTTGATCCCACACAGGTCCCTGCTCTCTCTGAGCACGCTCAGACAGCTTATCCACCGCACTCTTCAATACTTTATGACAAGCATATGAACACTTCTGAAGTTTTCATGCACTGCAGAGGAGAAGCAGATGAGGAAGAAGCTGAAGACAAGGAAGAAAAGAGCTCAGAGGAGGAGTGGAGTTAGGCAGGGCTGTTCATGCCTTCCATCTTTATTCTTGCTGCATAATAAAGAGCTCATACTCAGAGCTGCTTTGTGCATGTGTTTCCTGTTCAAATGTGATTAATTGCCATCTGGTCAGAAATCCATTTCACAGTGTGAGCTCATCAACTGCCAGCAGGCTCCTTCTTTACATCAAAGATGGGCGACCATGAGCTCTCACACCAAAGCAGCTCCTCTCATACACTGGCTGTTCGTGGACACTGATATAAACAGTCATCATATCATATCATCATTGGTGCTGTGTGTTGTGTATGCATGTGTGTTGTATATGTACATATATATTTTGTTTTGTATTTTACTTTGTATACTTCTATATCTTTCATCCCTGTTTTTTTATATTTGTGTTTTGTTTTTATTCTTGTGTGTTTGGTTTATTGGTGCTGCTACTTGTAACGACAAATTTCCCCTTGGGGATTAATAAAGTATATATCTATCTATCTATCTATCTATATCATGAGCTAAGAAGCTAGATTCTTAGTTGGTCATGTAGGTTATTACAGCTGGAATACTGCATGACAAATGTGACCATTAGTCCTGGACTGCTGCCATTATCTCCAGAGGAAGAGTACTGATGTTTTCAGCTCCATAATATAATAATACATATTAAATTTAAATGTTCACGGAGGACAAGGCTGAGAAATCTCGTACCATTTATTTGAATCTTTTGTCTATTTTTGCATGAGCCAGGGTAATTTGCAAAACATTCAGGTAGAAGATTTCTGTTGCTTAAAATTGCAGCTGTTGCCGGTTGCAGATTATATAAGCTAATACGAACGTACATTAATGCTGTGTGGTTGTACAGACACATGCACAGTAGACATATGAGAATGAATACACATCAACATAACTGTTATATGGTTATGAAGCTTCGTGTAAGTTCAGACAGGAAGACCATACCCCTCACACCAGCCTTTCATCCCTCAGTCCGATAATCATTTCCCACACATGCGCACTCATTACTTACTCGCCGTCATTGCTCGGCGCCGTCAATCATGACTCCAGCTGCGCAGATCAGCTCGTCCACTCTATCCAATAAGCGGGGCAATGAGGACTTGGCGAGCCAATCGTCTCGCTGCTGTCTCATTCAAATATGACCGTCTCTCTACCTTCAGTTCATTCAGGTTGCTGTCATGCACCCCTCCACCACCCCATCTCCAGCCAGTCTTCAAGGATCCATCAGCTTCAACTCATCAGTCCATCAGCTCATCAGCCACCACCAGGTCTGGACTCCACAGGGGGGATCTATCTCGTTGCTGAGCAGGGCAGTCAGCCCTCAACTACAAATCTCCCCGTAGAGTCCAAGCGCCAAAGACTCTGAGACTTCACCATTGTGCATCACATGTTAAACAATAAACATCCTTTATTAACACTATTCAGGGTCTTACCTGATTGAAATGCAATCAAGTGTTTTTCTTTTTTTTTAACTGCGACCACACTGAAAATAAATATAAAGCACAATTATTAAATTATTAAGACTGCCACTCAAAGTCTCAAATCAGGTGTCACCTGAACAAACACCTGACAGCTTGATGGTTGACTCATTAATCATGGGCCCAATTCCTAATGTGCCCCCTCAAAAGGCCTCAAACCCTGAACCCTCAGGGACTTACTGATGTCACCTGTTAACTGGTTGAGTGTGAGAGACTGAGGGCTTGAAATGGTGAATATACCAAGAGACAACACTTTGCTGCTACATATCATGTGACCATGATGTACAATTGTGGGTATGTATGTTATACTCTCTGATTTAAATGTCTTAGTTTCTTTTCCTCACAATATGAAAGGACATTTCAAGTATTGTATTTACTTGTTTTTGTCACAACAGCTACAATAACAATATTAAATATTTGATGAATAAATATCCTCTGATTTCATGTGTTTCTATATTCCGTATTTAATCCTGAATGTTTCTGAGTACATGTAATTTGCCAGATTTATTGAAAGGGTTTATAAAGGGCTCAACATTTCTGCCAGAGACTCAAACACTCGACGATGTGAACCCTGACAGAGTTAGCTGGAGCGCGCCTCAAAGTCAGTGAGTCCGTAAGGGTGGAGACTGGGATTGGGCCAGGACGTAAACTCTATAAAAAGACCTCAGGTGAGTACCCGGCCAATCCCAATCTTCGCACTCACAGATTTAGAGTTAAAATCGACTCTAATAACAAACCATGGGTGACCAAATCTGTTAAATCCAGCATACAGAAAAATAAACTTGCTTTTGGTTGTTTGTGTTGATTGTAATGTGTGTGAAGATGAATGCCTCACTTTACCTTGCAAACCAAGTCTACCTGCGGTCAGAAATAAAGTAACCTGAACCTGAATCTAGCACCTGTAATTCATGAATTCTCTTTGTCACTACAAATTATTTGTATGTGTTTACATTCTATAAAGAATATTGATCTGTTTAGAGTAAAATGCAACCTTTGGAAATGCATTGATATTAGGTTTTGGAATGTCTAGACACTTCACTATTTAATTTCAATTCAGAGGGCGACAAGAAAACAATAATCGATTCATCTTTTTGCATCAACATTTTTATATGCATGATTTATTTGTCCTTACTGTGACTATTTTCTTCATCTTAATAAATGCTGTATATTTGTAATGATTCATAATTAAAAAAAGGATGAATTTACTTCCATTATCTTTTATTAATTCAATGTTTGTAACAAATAGAAGATATATGTGTAAAATGGATCGTTACACATTGCAAAGAGAACCAACAGGGAAATAAAATAAATTGGCCCATAATTCAGCATGTTTGAATCGACTGTCTCCTTATTCTTTATTCAAGTTTAAGGTATCCTTATCTTGACTTGGGCAAGTACATTTCCTACTTCTCTGCAAAACATGTTGGACCTCCAGAAAAGTTTCGTTAAGATTGCAACCTGATCAGTCACAAATCTCAGCTGCTCCTTTAATTCAGAAACTGCAAATTCTTACTATTTATAACATTTATATTTCTCTAACCTGATTGCTGATTTTGTAAGATTGTTTTATGTATCAGTGTTCATGTCTTTCTTGTTTTAGCTGTTATATCGCCATTTATAGTTGTTGCACTCATTGGGACTTGTAGCATTACCGTTATTGAGGAATTACAGCAGGTGTAAAATTCATCACAAGCCATACTTTACTTTCACATGCACACACTTGACACAATTACATTATTTTTTCTTTCTTTTTCTTTTGTTGTCTGTCCTATGCATATATTTCAATTGATTTTCCTTAATTTTGTAACATTTTAATAGGTAGAGGCTTCAATTAGCCCAGTTTGCTTTTTGCCTCTTCCTGAACTGTCATGTGTGTTTATTTTGTATTATATCTTTTTTATTGTGAAAAATAGATTAAAATGTAAATCTACTTGACATAATAAGCTGACCTTATTCACAAACAAATCTGTTTAAAATAAAGCTTTCTGGAACATGTGGTTGAACTATACATACAGTGATAAAGTGCATGTTTATGGTGACAGACAGATGATTGGCGGTTGTCTGCCTCGGTCCCCGGACACATTCACTTTATATACGCTGTATACACTTTACATTTTTTTTGTTTTTCATTTTCTTTATTATTGAATTTTTCTTAAATGTAATATGTCCTGCTCTGCTATTTTATTAAATTGTATACATTGTGCATTTTTTCATACTTAATATTAGTATTTTATGTTTACTAACCTTGCTTGCTACTATCTATCTATCTATCTATATTAGGGCTGTCAATCGATTAAAAAAAATTAACTAATTAATCGCACATTTTGAAATTCATTAATCGCGATTAATCGCAATTAAAAGTTAAAAATTAAAAGTTCATTCTTTTTAAAGACCAAACTTCACACAGAGCTGTGTTTTCAAAGAGGCTCCTACCTATAAAGTGCCAGCGAGGTATTTAATATTGTGGATGATAAATTGTTTTTTCAGTGAAACATCAGATTAGTACAAAAAAAGAAGTATATTGAGACCCCATTGGTCCTGTCATCTTTAACATTGAACAGCAGCAGAACCAGTGGCCTTGGTAACTGACTGACATTCAAATATGTCACGTTAACCCTCTGGAGGCTGGGCTCATTTTATACATTTTACAAAAAAAATTAAATTCACCTTTTAAAGGCGTTTGCATATGACACATGCCCACGTGTTATACATCAAACATTCCAGAACAATCTCAGCTCTCTATTCAATGAGGCTCATTTGTCCTGGTACGATGTTCTCTGCTCTCTGACTGACAGGCTGCAAAAGAGCCTTACCTGTGAGGTGGGAGGTCCTTTGTGATTTACTGAGTGTTCATTGGTTGTTTATCCCCCAAAATGTTGACAGACAAACGGATTGACCAATCACGGTGAAGGTTTCGTGTGACGAATTCTTTCCGCGCCGCGTCACCCGACACGTCGCCCCTCCGTTCCTCTGTGTATCAGAGGGGGAGACGGGAGGAAGGAGGAGCAGGAGGAAACCCGACTGATTCATCCACGAGTTTAAACTTATTTCTGCTCCTTATTTTTGCGGAGAAATAATTGTTTTAAAAACGGAAACAGTGTTAAACCGTACTGCCGCGGTTTGACACTCGGTTTGAGTGTAAAAACTTCAATGAACACCGGAAGTAAACAAAGTTGCGTTAATTGCGTTAAAATATTTTAGTGCGTTAACGCGGCCAAATTAATCGCATAGATTAACGCGTTAATGCTGACAGCCCTAATCTATATAGATCTGTTATGTAGAACAAGGTGTTAATATCCCTTTCTGCATACTCGAGACTCCGTGGGCTGGTCGAATGATTGGTGGCATCCTATTGGTTATCAAGTGGGCGCCCTCCTTCTTCGATGTTTCGCTGATTGACCCACGACACCACCAGAGGGTTCAGCAGTGAGATCCGGCGTCCCGGTCTCACTCCCTAGATGCCATTACTCATCCGACAGTCCAGGCGGAGTCCTTCCTCTTTATCCACAGCCACTGACTTCCCTTTTCAGCAGCCCTGGAAAGGTCTTTGACTGCCTGCCTGTGGGCCTTCCCCTGCACTCCCATCTGTCGAAGAAGCCTGGATGTTGAGGTGGCTACACATCCTCTGCATCCTACCTCAACTGGGCAGACCTTAACTTTCCAGCTTCGTTGTTGTGCGTCTGCTGCAAGGTCTGCATACCTTAGCTTCTTGCGCTCGTAGGCCTCCTCCACTTGCAGTCCACCAGGATGTGCTATAGTGTAGCTGGAGTCAGGCAGAGGGAGCATGTGGGGTCTTCTCCCTACCACTGGCTAAGTTCTTGGGAGATGACAGTACATCATAAGCGGCCCTGATGGTGAAGCTAGCCTTAAACGCCTCCATCTCCCACAGCTCCTGCCAGGAGATCTTCCTCTTCTCCACTCACTCCCAAGTAATCCACTGCCCCTGCCTTGCCTGTGAAACAGCTTTTGCACACCTTGTTGCCTCCTCTTGCTGACGTACCTCCTGGACCACCAGCTTGCGTCTCTGGAACGGAGTAGCCTTGTTCCAGGCCGGTGTACTGGCTCCGGCTCCAAGACCACTCCTCCCGTCGGCCAAGGCTCTTCACAGGCTTCTCAGAGACAGTTGGAATACGCTCATCGCCAATGAGAAAGCGTTGGTCTGGCAGCTTCCCCTTGACGATGGAGATGCTTCTGGACTTGCTCGGCTTGATCTTCATCCGAGCCAGCTCGATGTTATCTTGCAGCTTTCTCAGCAGCCGTACAGTGCAAGCCTTGGTCGTGGTGAGGGTGGAAAGGTCGTCCATGTAAGCTCTCACAGGCGGCAGCCTCAGGCCAGGTCTTATAAGCTCTCCTCCAACCACCCACCGAGATGCTCAAATTATCATCTCCATGGCCATTGTGAAGGCAAGCGGGGAGATGGTGCAGCCGGCCACAATTCCCACATCTAGATGCTGCCATGCTGTGGTGTACTCTGCTGTTGACAAGCACACCTGGAAGTAGGCCTTGACAAGCCTTGTTAGGGCTACAGGGACCCTGAAGAAGTCAAAGTCCAAAGGAGGTTGTGAGAGACTGAGCCAAAGGCGTTGGCCCGATCCAGAAACACCACGTGAAGATCTGTTCCCTCCGTCTTGGCAACTTTGATCTGATGCCAGATGGTACTCGCATGTTTCAGACAACCGGAGAAGCCAGAGATGCCTGCTTTCTGGATTGATGTGTCAATCAGATGGTTTCTTTGCAGGTATCCTGCCAGCCTGTGAGCAACCACACTGAAGAATATCTTCCCCTTGATGTTTAGGAGGCGGATCTGGTGGAATTGGCTGATTTCTGATGAGTCCTTTTCCTTTGGGATAAGGATTCCTCCAGCTCTCTGCCAGGATGTCGGTATCTCCTTCTTTTGCCAGACCACCCTCATGAGCTTCCAGAGGAATCGCAGGGCATCTGGTGCATTTATTTAGATCCTGTTTGGAACTCTGTTAGGACCTGGGGCTGAAGCAGCCCTTGATCTACGCACATTTTTCTCCACTTCGCTCCATCTGGGTGGGCTGATATCTAGCTGGTGCTCTGGTGGATTGATTGGTGGCATGTCAGATGGGAGAATAACCACTTCGTGGCGTTTGGGATCTGCGCAGGACTTTTCCAGATGTTTTTCCAGTTCTGCCTTTGACACTGAGAGGCTTCCATTCTTCTCCGCTGTAAAGAGACTCTTCACAAATTTGAAGGGGTCTTTGTAGAAGCGTGATCTTGTCTGTTCCTTCCTTCTGCACTTCTTTACCAGATTTTCCGCTCCCCTCAGTGTCACAAGTCTACTCCGGATGTCCTCCTGCAAAACGTTGATGCCCTCCTTTTCCTCCACTGCTTCTTCAGCTGCCTCCTCTCTCTGACTAGGCAATCTATTTCCTTCTGCCTCCTGAACTTAGTGGGGATTGTCGGTTCAGATCGCTCTCTCTCTCTATATATATATACATATATATATATATATGTATATATATATACATATATATATATATCCATCTATCTATCACAACGATATTGCTAAAGATCTTCAAAACACATTTCCATTTTGGAGATTACGATTGTATGAGTGAGCACAACATCACAACTTCATACGAGGAGTAAATATATTATATAAATATATTTATGGAAAGATTGCAACGACCTAGATTTGATCTCTGAAGAGCAACATGATAATTCTAGCAAAGACAGTCACTCTGTTTACTCAGTAGCATAATGTCGGCTATGGTACCTTTTGATTTAGGATGATCGAAAACAACTGGTTACCTTGGTCATATTTTAGAACCTAATATATAAAGAAGAAATAATTACCTCAAGAGAGTTCAGCATCAAGCAATCATGTAATATTAAGGATATTGAGTATAAAATAAATATCGGACAGTTAATATGACATTTGCTATGTAGAAAATGTCTACGGAGATAGCAAATTAAGGAATTACTTGAATACAAACTCAACAAGATCTTCTCTTAAAACTTCAACAAAATTGAACGATACACTCAAACGAAGGCTATAGAGCTACCAATTGATAAGTAAGGAAAACCACAAAACTGAATAGTATATTTTGGCAACCGAAAAATGTGTCAGCATCAGTTGACTATCGATTAATCAGAAGTTCAGTTAGCATCCACTACTCCCAGTGTGACCTTTGTTATGCTATACCGTTTTATTTTTGTCTTAAAGATACCTATTTTTACCTGAAGGTCACCATAGTTCTCCGACATGCTTGTAAAGGGAGAGCTGAGCAGAGGGGTATTTGGTTGCAATCTGCAACTCACCACTAGATGTCACTAAATCAACGATTTCCAAAAGTTGCATTTTACTCTGAAAAACAGAATGGAACATATTCTTAATAGAATATAAAAACAGAACAAATATTTGTGGTGACCAAGAGAATTCATGAATGTGCTACAGATGCAAATAAAGGTTGTTGAAAACGAGGTTTCATTGTTGATATAAGCAATATTATCAGGAAACACTCCATAAACTTTCATTGTTATGCAGATGATACTCAATTATATCTTTCGATCAAACCAGAGGAGACCAACCAGTTCACTAAAATGTAAGCATGTCATAAAAGACATACAAACATGGATGATCTGCAACTTCTTGATGTTAAACTCAGACAAAACTGAAGTTATTTTACCCAGGCCTTAACACCTTAGAGATCAATTATCTGGTGATGTGGTTTCTGTAGATGGCATTGCCCTGGCATCCAACTCCTCTGTTGCTCTCCTGAAGGTTTCTTCACTTTTTTCCCCATGAAGGGTTGTTTGGGAGTTTTTCCTGATCCGATGTGAGGTTCTGGGACAGGGATGTCTGTATTTACAGATTGTAAAGCACTCTGAGACAAATTTGTAATTTGTGTAAATGGGCTATACAAATAAACTGAATTGAATTGAATTAAAGAATCTCTGCGTTATCTTTGATCAGGACTCGTCCTTTAACTCCCACGTGAAGCAAATCTAATTTTTTCATCGACGTAATATTTCAAAAATAAGACATCTTGTCATAAAAGGATGTAGAAAAACTGGTTCACGCGTTCGTTACTTCTAGACTAGATTACTGCAACTCAGTCTGCTCTAAATAAGTCTCTTAGGTCCTCCAGTTGATCCAGAATGCTGCAGCGCATGTACTTACTAAAACTAAGAAAAGAGATCACATTACTCCTGTATTAGCTGCTCTGCACTGGCTCCCCGTAAAATCAAGAATCACATTTAAAATTCTTCTCCTTACCTACGAAGCCTTGATTGGTGATGCTCCATCATATCTTAAGGAGCTTGTAGTACCCTATCACCTCACTAGTGGGGATACTTGTGGTTCCTAGAGTCTTAAAAAGTAGGATGGGAGCCAGAGCCTTCAGTTATCAAGCTCCTCTTTTATGGAACCAGCTTCCACCTTTAGTCCGGGAGGCAGACACAGTCACCTCATTTAAGAGTAGACTAAAGACTTTCCTCTTTGACAGTGCTTATATTTAGGGCTGGATCAGGTTTGCCCTGGTCCATTGGACCTGGCTGAGTCTGATGCCATGGCCCTGCTGATGCTCCGCCCACTCCTCCTCTCTACCTCCATCGGCCTGATGGATCATGGAGGTCTGGATCGTGGTCCATGCCTACGACGAACTATTCATACACTCTGTCATACTAATTGAATGTGTTGTTACTCTGTATTGATTCCTTCTGTACACATGACATCTATTGCATATGTCCATCCAGGGATAGGGATCCTCCTCTGTTGCTCTCCTGAAGGTTTCTTTCCTTTTTTCCCCGTGAAAGTTTTGTTTCAATTTTTGGGGAGTTTTTCCTGATCTGACGTAAGCTCCTGGGACAGGGATGTCGTAAGTGCTACTGTGAGGTACTGATTCTATTTTTAGAATTTAGAAGTTTATGTGTGTTTGTGTGCGTGTGTGTGTCCTCACTGTCTCACGGTCCAGTGGCTTGTTGACCTTGATGACCCCACGGAGGGGGTCAATGAAGAACTGGCTGTCGCGGTCTCCACTGACGACAGAGTAGAGGATAGCTCCATTCTGCTGTCTGTCAACGTCCTCTGCAACCAGCTGAAAACACACACACACACACACAATCGCAGGCTGAGTGTCCTACACTTAAACAAATGCTTTTAAAAAGCAAACTGGATGGAATATTTTTCATCCATATATGATATATTACTGATTCCCAACAAGCCTTCTCGGGTCCCAAATATCTTCCCTGGCAGCGCACACCAATATATTGGCATGGCACTGGAGTCCATCAAGAAGTCCGTTATGGAGGTCAGGTCAATTTGGTTCGACTTGATCCTTACTTTACCAACCCAAACACACAGTTCTGAGATGACTGGGATAGAAGTGTAGAACACTTAGTAGACTACCAGAGTACAGTATGAGGCTGAAGATACATCAGCATTGATGCTCGAGGACTAACAATCCAAGCTGCTGCTTTGCTTCGCTTAGTTAGTGTATTAATATAGAGGACCCTTCTATAAATACAAGGCCTGGGTTAGCGCTGCATTTTGATGATTTATATTACAATTAATGGCTAAACACATTTCACAGATATTAAAATAAATTCCAATGCCTATTAATACTGCTTTGTAGCATTAATTACCTTTGCATTGAAAATGCGGAAGGTTATGTTTTGATCGCCGTGTATTTATTTATTTGTATGCGTGTTATTCGCATAACACAAAAAGTATTAAACCGAATCGCATGAAATTTGGTGGGATGATTGGTTATTATCCGGGGACCATTTGATTAGATTTTGGGATTGATCAGGTCAAAGGTCAAGCAAGGAAAGGTCAAAATCTTCTTTTTACCATAGCGCAGTCAATTTGTATCCAATTGGCATGCAACTAATGCCAAAATGTTCATAATTCAATGCCCAATCTTGTGATATGCGAAGGTATGCGCTCTACCGAGTGCCCATTCTAGTTATGTATGTTTAACCCATTTTCTGAAAATACTGCTTTCTTCCCATCACTGCTGGCCATTTTCCAAAGCATGCTGCACTTTTCCTTCACTATCTGTCAGGCAGCCATCAGGAGCAATTCATGTGAGAAGATTATGAAAA
The DNA here is from genome assembly GCF_029220125.1 of Pseudoliparis swirei. Taxonomy (NCBI): domain Eukaryota; kingdom Metazoa; phylum Chordata; class Actinopteri; order Perciformes; family Liparidae; genus Pseudoliparis; species Pseudoliparis swirei. Next base: position 9,127,755 of record NC_079407.1, read on the forward strand.
CCAAATTGGAGGAAGTTAAAACATGTTTAGGAACTGCATTTTTCGGCAATGTAACATTATCATTGTGCGGTAAAGTAAAACAGGCTGCACTGTGTGGTGGCTAGCACTGTTGCCTCGCAGCTAGAAGGGCCGGGTTTCGATTTCTAGATAGGCTTTCTGTGTGGGGTTTGCATGTTAGCCCTGTGTCAGCATGGTTCTCCGTCCACCATCATAGGAGAACATAGTGGCTAACAAGACATAAAGGTCTAGATCTTCAAGTGGAACAAACATAACTGTTAGCCTTCTTAAGGATATCTTATCCTTGCCTTAGGTGCTACAGAGATGCTATAAGAAGGGACATTTCCAAGTGTCCAAAATGGAAGTGTTCGTCCTCTGAGGACCAGGAATTTGCAAAGTGAATATAATACCAAACTGCACATTACATTTGGATATTTCTTGTGTAAAAGGTCGAAATTGTGGTCACACAAAAGAAAATGCCAGAGTTCCTCGAAAGATTACAATCCATCCTCTGAGGATCGTGAAGAATATTTTAAAGGAAAATACAACCATTTGGACAGTGTTAGTCGAGGGGATTTTTATACAACTACGGTTCTAGAGAAGATATCAAGGTTTCATCGCAAATATTAGAACCCTTTAAATCATGGCCATCCATCAGATCATATTTTACGAAGACATTGCCGGTAACTATAAAGATGTGTTCTGGATGAAAAGCCACTTTTATCCTCAGATGTCCTCACATAAATCCAAAACCTAACTCTGACTGGGTCCTACCTGGACTACAGACTCTCCAGTGGTAGCATCCTCTGACACCACTGCAGCGTAGAGGTCCCGGCTGAACATGGGTGCGTTGTCATTGACATCTGTCAGATTTATGTTCACTGTCGTAATGGCACTCAGTGGAGGCGTGCCGCCATCACGAGCCTCCACTGTTAGAAAAAAGTCCCTGCATGTTTCATAGTCCAGGGGTTGGGAAACTAAAATGGCCCCTGATCAAGTTGGGGAGAGAAAGGGAACAAAAATATCTATATTATTGAAGACATCATTTTAATAAAAATAGCATTTTAGATAAAAAAACATTTCTAACACTTGTAGTGTGCAACAATACGGAACGTGTTATAAGAGTGTGAATAAAATGATGGATGACTAGTGTTGAGCTGTGGTTAGTAAACTCACCAGTCAGTGGGTGAATGTGGAACTTTCCTTGCTCATTTCCTGATCGGATACTGTAAGTGATCTCAGCGTTTGTCCCGATGTCCTTGCTGGCAGCATATATTCTCAGGATCTCGGTGCCCACTCCCACATCCTCTGGCACTGTTGCTAGTTGATCACGACGCTCAAACACAGGTGGGTTGTCATTGATGTCGAGCACAATGATAGTGACGTTGACCGATGAGGAGAGGGCCAGCGGTGAACCCTGGTCAGATGCCTGGACTGTTATCAGATAAGCCGGCTGGACCTCACGGTCGAGAATGCGTTCCAGGACCACAATGCCTGAGGACTTATCGATAGAAAAGGACCCTCGAGCAGAGTCGGCCAGGGAGTAGACCACCATACGGCCCGGACCTGCTGCAAAGCCAAAAGAGGAGGGTGAGATATGAGAGTTTTAAATGCCTGAAACTAAATGCTGGCTGGATCGTTTAACTGTCTTCCTATGACTCTTGCTTCTGACAAATGTTGTACATTTTTTAAACAACCATGTAGTGGTTGGCCAGGTGGAGGTGGGAAAGAAGGCAGGGTTTTTGCTCTTCTCTCACAGGTCCTGTCTTCACATATACAGATATGTTGTTTTTTTAAAACAACATTTTCTTCTCCATTTCAAAAATAAAGTTCAACGCAACCTTTCTACCAAAAATCTCCATCCACACTAGAACGCAAAAACAACCGGAAACGCTCGCCGGGCAGTAGGCGACAATAGAGGCTTTGTCAGTCTTATTCATTGCCAATTACCAGAGAATAAGATACCGAGCATGCCCAGTAAGCTTATTCTCCTTCGACGTTTTAAACAAATTGTAAACAATAGTAAAGTAATAGTGTATTTTATTTTTATTTGTACAGATGTTATTTCTGGTGCTATGGCAACACATTTAGTTTTGCCATAGCACCAGAAATAACATGTGTAAAAATCTCAGTGGCCTTTCGGGTCTCCTGCCAAGAAAGACTGAAAAGTTGGGAGACCCCTGTTCTAAGTGCTTCGATTTCCTAAATTGTCCAGAAAATAGTGGCTTTAACACTTGCTTTGAAATAAATATATTACAGTTTTTGATTTTTAAAAAGTAGTCTTGAGGATGAACAAATAAGAAGACCCCTCCGTGTGTCATTAGACCGGGAAGTGCCAACAACACGTAAACATTCCGGTGATCCAGCATCTCTGTTATCGTTTCTGGGGAGATGACTTCATTGCTTTAACAATGTTTTCTAAAAACTTCTGACATAGAACTTTGTTTGTGTGTGGTCAAGAGGCCAACATATAGAGAAAAATATCTGTTTCAATAACTATATGTTTACGAGTGGACAGGGCATAAAGGTCTTCTAACAACCACTTTCACTTTTTATCTGAACAACCAAGAATACACAATGATGTTTTCAAAGAGAGCAAGGGTGCTATGGTGTCCCCATCTGCACATTATTTAAGTCAAGGTAACACACACACAGACAAACCATACACAATTATTCAAATGAACGTTTTTCCTGTTCTCCATGTACATGGGATCTATTAATTGTCTGATGTATTTGTGTGTTTGTGTTTGTGTCTGCCTCTGCTGCCATTTTAAACAACTTTTAAATTGTGTCTTTAATTTAGCGCATTAAGGGTTTCTTATGAATACGACATAGAAGTGGTACCACTATTAGAAGTAGCATTAGTAGTTGTGGTGGTGTCACCTTCATCAGGGTCTATGGCCTGAATGCGGGTGAGCAGGGCTTTGGTGGCGGTGTCTTCGTAGACACTGGCAGTGTAATGTGACAGGGTGAAGATGGGTGGGTTGTCATTCACATCAGTTACTGCCAGTTGCAACTCAGCACGGCACCATCGTCCACCACCATCAGTTGCCTGGGCAACGAGCCGGTAGTAGGGTGTCATCTCATGATCAAGAATTATAGATGATTTGACCTCACCTGGACAGGTTAGAAATAACTTGTGAGACATCAAGAAATGGAGCCATAATGTGCATTGAGAGAGTCACACAAGTTCAAATATCCACAGGAATAATTGTATGTCAATTCAATTCAGTTTATTTAGTTTAGGCCCAAATCACAAATTACAAATTTGCCTCTCCCTGGAATGAAAGAAGCAATAGATGTCAAGTGTATAGATGAACTGTGTTACAAAGTTACAAGTTACAACACGTTTAATGAATATGACACATATTTATGAATAATTAGTAGCCATGGACCATGATCCATATTTCCACAATCCATAAAACAGAAGGAGGCAGAGGAGAGGATGTGGAGGGCATCAGCAGTGCCATGGCATGGTGTCATGGCCTGTGTAAACTGGCCATTTCACTGCTGCATTTCACTCCATATTGGATTGATAGAAGTTGAAGTTTATGCAAGTTTTCTAAAAAAAGATTAGGTTTTAAGTTTTGTTCCAAGAGAAGCCAATCTACATGCTTACCAGTGTCTTGGTCAATGCTGAAGTCCTGGGACCCAGGACTTTGTAGGGAGTACTGGATCCAGGCACTGATGCCTATATCAGCATCGGTAGCTCTAATCCTCAGCAGCACACTGTTTACTGGGAGGTTCTCTGGAATGGAGGCAGTGTACACAGCCTGCAGATACACATGTAGAGAAACAAAGAATGGAGTTACACTATGTAAAATGTTGGTAATGCCTCTACAATGGCTTCATTTACAGTAATCAAAGTCAAATTAAAGACAAGGCATCTAAAAGGTAAATAATGAAGAACAGCATGCTGTTCTATTCCTCACCTGGTCACATATGGGGTTGTTGTCATTGGTGTCCATCACGGTGACCTCCACCGTTGCCTGGGAAGCAAAGAGTCCATCGCTAGCAGTAACATTGATGACGTAGAGGTTGCGTTCCTCCCTGTCCAAAGGCCACTTCACATACATCTTCCATTCACCCTGAACCAATCCCAGTGCAAACACACCACGATAGTTCCCACCTAGACAACACATAAGCAGACAGAGAGACATGCCCATTAAGATCCAGGATCAGTGAAGAACGTTTCAGACATGGACTTTATGCCAGGTTTCCCCACAAATTGCTGATCACTGCTTATTGTGAGGTCTTAAGTCATCACATTCAGATTGTAGCCTGACAAGTACAGTCCATTTACCATCAATGAATAAAGTATTAGTGGATTACTATGCTTACAGAGGGTGAGGATGCATCTTCATTTTTAAAATGTTGAGTCAGATGTCAGGTTAGAGATTTAATAAAATAAATTAAACCAGGGGAATAGGATTTCGGGGATGGGTGATGAAGGGGACAGACTTGTCCGTTCAGGATCGTCTGGGATGGATGTATGGAGGCCGAGCAGAAGGACAGTCAATATTCCAGTTATGGGCCCTGGACATTCGCTTGATATGGAGAGATGGCCATAAGAATATCTGTGTTATCTTTGATCAGGACTTGTCCTTTAACTCCCACGTAGAACAAATCTCAAGGACTGCATTTTTTCATTTATGTAACATTAAAAAAATCAGGCACATCCTGTATCAAAAAACTGGTTCATGCATTAGTTACTTCTAGACTATATTACTGCAATTCCTTATTATCAGGCTGTTCTAACAAGTCCCTCCAGTAAATCCAGAATGCTGCAGCTTGTGTACTCACAAAAACTAAGAAAATAGATCACATTACTCCTGTATTAGCTTCTCTGCACTGGATCCCAGCCTTTTTGTTGTTGTTTTTTGGGTAGTTGTTCCTGATCGGAGGTGAGGTCTTGGGACAGGGATGTAGTATGTGTACAGATTGTAAAGCCCTCTGAGGCAAATTTGTGATTTGGGGCTGAATTGAATTCAATGGGAGAGCTAAAGAGCGGACGTCTGCCTCTGAGATGGAAAACGTGCAGGCATGCTTGTGCGTCTCCGCACATATGGATAGTGTAAATTAGCAATGTGTGGCAATAAAAGACCACGACAGCTCCATACCCTCATTATAAGTTTGAATCATTAAGTTCACCTTCACAAAACCTCCCTTTTGAAATGATTCTGAGGATTGAGGATCCACTGATTGTCGCAAACATTTTCAAAAAAACAGGTCAGATTTCTTTAAAAATATACATATTGTGGTGTCACTTGTAAGGCTGCATGATGAATCCACTATCACTACTAGAGGACTAAGTGGGTGGAGGAATTAAGGGGAAATGAGTGTTCAGGGACCGCCTCAACCATAAGCAACTCCATTTTTGTCCGAAAAATTCATTTTCTTGGTCTTTCTCTTTTTAGTTGCTGTTGTTTACCGTAAAGAACTATTGATCAGCAGCTCATTTCTACGCATCAACATTCATAAGAATCTCACATTGACCATGTGTGATTTAATGTTGGCGTGTACAGAGCGGGATATAAGGCTGGTCCAGGTGCCGACATTAATAAGTTGATTAAATAGGTTACAAGGTTATATAAATCAGAATTTGTTTGCCATAGTTACATTTCCTCAATTGTATATACACAAACATTTAGTGTAGATCCAAACATTTAGAAATGAGACCCCTGGTTAGGTGTGCAGCAATATTTATCATGGCAATCCAGCCAGGTTAAAAGAGAGCCCACTTCATGTCAGAGAAAACTCAGAGTTTAGGCTCAACATACTAATCTTGCTGTGAATTCATTCGGTATAAGTAGGCTAGATGATGATTAGTTGTTGTTGAGGTTTAAATTAACAAAGAAAGAACAAGACCCATAATCTGAGAACAAGTCGTGTAAAATAAGACTTCAATTGTCTCATGACAAAACATAAAAGGCAATCTTGTGATCTTAATAGTAATACAGTATTGTGTCCATGCTGAGGTCCTGTAGTGGTGGATGTTAGTTAGAGAGGACAGGGCTCTTACAGTGTGAACTATACGGCGAACAATTGATGATAATTTGAGACATTAGTCACTCTCAACTGCTACAATTGCTAAAATGCTTAAATGTATTTTAAAAGCCATTATTATTATGTTAACTCATTATTCAAATAGCAAATTGTTCTCCTCACAAATAACATTAGTGAATGCATCTTTTTGGATATGCAGAATACTAACAAGTCTGAAGAATACTGTATCTTGAGTATGCCATTGGTCTAAGCCAGAGAGATACACAATGCTTTTTAAACCCTAAACCCTAGTTTAGACCTTGTCCTTAACTTTAAGCCGCTGTTTTAGTTACTTACCCCTAACAATACCTTATTGTCATTTATTTGCAAAGCAAGAAATATAATATTGGCACTGGATGGACAAAGAGAATCCAGGGTTCTGCAGAAATTCAGTATCAACGTCTGCTGATACAGTTGCAGTGCAATAACAGATGTTTACAGTGGTACTTACCAGTGATGTGGTAGCTGACTTGACGGTTAATGGCAGAGCTGTCATCATCTCTGGTGTTCAGCACAGCCACCACCTCACCTGGTGGGTCACTCTCCTGAACTGAAACAAAGTAGTGTGGCTCCAGGAACCTGGGGGGGTTGTCATTGATGTCTGACACTGCTACAGTCACAGTGGTTGTACCGTAAAGAGACAGGGTCTCCCCAAGGTCTGAGGCTACTACCGTGAATGTGTAGGATGGATTGGTCTCATGGTCCAGGTCCTTGCGTGTGGAGATCCAGCCTGTGTTGCTGTCAATGCTAAAGGTATTAACTAATGTATCTATGTCTCCATCTGACTGGATTAATGTTCCAAGACTGTATGTTACCTGGCCATTGGCCCCCGAGTCTGTGTCTTTTGCTTGGACTTGAATGATTCTGGTTCCAGTTGACATGCCCTCCATAACTGTGGCCTCGTAGGAGTAGGCCTCAAATACTGGTTTGTTGTCATTTACATCCAAGACTTTGACTTCAACATCAACTGAAGTCACAGAATCCAGCTTAGCATGTTGTACAGTGGCAGTGAGTTTCAAATGGTATCCTTTTATCACCTCATGGTCCAAAAGCTTATCAAGCTTGATTACACCTGTATCTTTTTCCACCACAAACACCACATTTTGGTTGTTTTCTCCATTCTCTCCAGTAACTAGGGCAAAAGAAGCAGAAAGCGAGGCATATCCAGGAGAAGCATTGAGGCGCACAGTCCCTATAGCTGAACCTATTGGGGTGTCCTCTGGCATGCTAAATAAGTATTGGTGTTGGCTGAAGGAAGGAATAAAAACATCTGGAGAAAGAACATGTATGTAGACAGACACTAGAGAGTGCCGGAATGGATTGCCTCCATCCACAGCTTTCACAAAAAAAGATAATACAGAGTTTCTCAAGTGGCTGAAGCTGCCTTTAGTCACCATCCAACCATTGTCTGGGTCTATCTCCAAAATGTCCACCACAGGGACATGTGCCTCACTGTAAAGTGAATATGTCACTTTGGCATTAGTGCCATCATCAGGATCATAAGCCTGAATCTGTGTCACCAAAAAACCTTTTGCCACATCCGATTTGACAGAGGCTCTGTACTCTGTCGCACGAAAGCAGGGGACATTATCGTTATCATCCGAAAGAGTAACTTGTACTGTACAGTAAGAGACGCGTCCACCTGGGTCCTGGGCTGCCACTGTCAGAACAATGTCCTTATTGGCTGGGTCCTCGCGATCGAGCTTTTCTACAGCAGTGATCTGTCCATTTGCGTCAATGCTAAATTGGTCCTTGCCGATATCGTTAACAAAGGAATACGTTATGTGACCCAACACTCCAGGGTCTGCATCTGTTGCTTTTACCTGAAACAAAAAAAAAAGTATAATACAAACATGAGAATATATAATTACCATACTGTATTATCAATATGTAATATTTCAATGAATTTCAATAGCACTTACTTGGATAACTTTGGTTCCCACGGCAGCATTCTCTTTTAATTCTTCCTCATACATATTCTGTCCAAAAACTGGACTATGCAGGTTGGCCCCCAACACCCTAACGTGAACCTGTGCAGTGCTGGTGAACACCCCATCAGACACTGACACATTGAGGCTGTAGACAGGCTCCATTCTTTGCTTATGGTGGCTGGACAATGTGATAATTCCTGTATTTCTGTCCATCACAAAGTTAATTCTTTCATTTCCTGACAAAATGCTGTATTCCAACTTTTCAAAATCTGAGCTATCAGCATCTGAGGCCTGGACACAGGTAAGAAAGTGACCCCTAGGTGCTAACTCATTCACATACGCCTCATAGAGCAGCTGATTGAAAATGGGTGGATTGTCATTTATGTCATTCACTTCAACTACAACTGATACTTCACTACTCAATGGTGGGAAGCCATTATCGGTGGCCCTGACAATGAAGTCATACTTTTGGACATGTTCATGGTCTAGCATACGTGCTGTCAGGATTAATCCACTGCTACTATCAATGTGAAAGTACTCTGTACTGTTAAGCACATGTGAGAAGATCTGGTAGCGGACAACATTGTTCTTCTCTGAGTCTTTGTCAGTGGCAATAACTTGAAGTGCTGGTGTTCCAATCATGACTGTTTCAGACAAAACTACCCTATATGACATTTTCTGGAATATAGGTGGGTTATCATTTATATCCTGAACTACCACATCTACAACAACCTCAGCACGGGCACCAGTCAGATAGTCTGTGGCTCTGATGGTCAGGTGGTAAGATGCTGCTGCTTCATAGTCCAAAGAATGGATGATACCTATAACTCCAGTATCAAAACCAATGTCAAACTGAAGAGATGGGTCCCCATCAACTATAGTATAGATAATGTTTTGACCTTCAGGACTAGTGGCATTAATGCCGAGGATTGGTGTGTGTATAGCCACGTCCTCATTTACCGAAACAGAATAAAATGATTTGTCAAAGACAGGCATAGCTTTGTTGACAACAGTAATGGGGAATTCTATAGTAGATGAGAGAGCTGGATAGCCACCATCTCTGGCATATATAACCATCTGATATTCCATATTGGACAATTCAGACTCAAAAGCCTTCTTAAGGCTGAGACAACCTGTCTGTTGGTTGATCTCAAAGTGACCATGATCATCCTTGAGATAGTAAGACACCTCTCCATTAATCCCTTTGTCACCATCTACTGCCATGACCCTGAAAATGGGTGATCCCGGCTCAGCTTCTACTTGAACAGCTGCATAATAAGGAAGTCCAACAAACACAGGGGCGTTATCATTGATGTCCTCAACATGAACTCTAACCATAGCTCTGGCTACGTGCAGACTGTCATGCTCCCTTCTTGCCTCAACAACCAGTTCGTAGAACTCACGCTCTTCACGATCAAAGGGTATAGCTGTGGTTAGAATCACACCAGAAGTTGGACGGATACTGAAACTTGTGCCAGCATTCAACAAAGTGTACTTCAATGGTTCATTGAGACGGTTTCCTACAGCATTTACCACAGCAACTTTGGTGATATTTGATACATTCTCTTGAATGGACGAAGAGTAAAGGCTATGAGTAAAGCTTAGACCAGAATCCAGAGCCTCTTTGACAAGAATGGTCACGAGAGCTGTGCTGGAAAACTTCCCATCTGAAACTTTGACACTGAAGCGGAAACGTTCCTTGGAGAAGTTGTTGTGTTTCACTGTAATGACTCCACTGGAAGGTTTGATGACAAAGTGCTGCGGTACTCCATCAGTGAGAGAGTAGGTGAGCTCTGTAGGGACATCTTTGTCCGGGTCTATGGCTGAAACCTGCAACACTTCTACTCCCACATAGGTGGGGAGTAGCAAAACTGTTTCATAGGCACTCTGGGTGAAACGAGGTGGTGAATCATTTGTGTCAATCACTTGTATCGTGACCTCTGTTGGACTGTCTGCAGTCAACTGTGGCTTGCCATTGTCTCTCACGTGAACATGGAAGTGGAAAGTGGCAAATGTCTCATGGTCTAGATTAGCAATGGTTCTGATGGATCCAGTACCTGAGTCCACTGTAAAGAATATCTTTGCAGTGGCCTCAACAATCTGGTAGACTAACAGTGCATTTTGGTTTCGGTCAGTATCAGTAGCCTTGATTACGAGAGGTGAGTCATCTGAGTTCAAGACCACGCTGTTGATGGATGCTGCCTCGCTGATGCTGCCATGATAGTGAAGTTGATGGAAAACTGGTGGGTTATCATTCTCATCCACGACCTGGATTAACAGAGTCGCATTGGCGGCCATGCCAGCCATGTTGGTAGCCTGGACTATCAAGGTGTAAGATGCTGTAGTCTCATAATCTAAAGGCTTTTGGGTAGAAATAACTCCACTGTACTCATTTAACTGAAAAACATGACCTGTGTTGCCTTGCTTAATATCATAAGTAACGGTGGACTGGCTGAATGCATTGACTGTGGTAACGGAGGTCCCCATCACAGCCTTCTCTGTGATTTCAGCTTGGTATTCAGGCTGAGGAAACTTTGGGCCGGCATTGTCAGAGAGGGTGACAGCAATGCGCACTATAGTGGTCATGGACAGGGGAGGGGAGCCATTGTCAGTAACTCTCACAGTGAGAACATAATGGCCTATGCTGGACAAGTCCAGGTCACGAGCAACAGTGATGATACCTAAAACTGGTTCAATATTGAATGTATTTCCAGTGTTTCCTGTTGGAAGATCAAATACAATGTCAATAATATGTTAGTTCTTTTAAGGATAAATATTTACCATTTCAAGTATTAAGCGGTCAAAGGTGTCTACCTGCTTCAATGGAGTAGTGTAGCTCTGCGTTCACACCTTTGTCTTTGTCCAGGGCAGTCACCTTGACCACAGCTGATCCCACTGCTGCTGACTCATATACTAAGCCTTCATAGAGCGCACTGGTAAAGATGGGCACATGGTCATTTATGTCCTCCACTTCTATTAGCACACGGGCCAGGTTCTTTCTGTATGGGAACTCTTGGTCCTTCACCTGTGGTGAAAACAATAAAAAAAGGCATGCCCCATGGTCACAAAGTAATTAAAAGTGTAAGAGTATCTGATAATTATATAAACTGCTAAATCTAAAAAGTGGCCATTGATATTGTTGTCCAACGTATAAAAACAAAAACAGAACTCCTACTCTTTCCCTTTTCTTTGCCACACATATTTGCCCAGATTTTACATTTTGACTGTACACAATAAAGAGATCAGTATAAAATTATCCTTGTTCTTCTCCTCATTGGTTGGAAGACAAATGAAAATATATTAGCCCATGAAATTCACTACATTCAGGTCTACATCTGGGCACATACTAAACATACAATATCAAGTGCAAGTTCCTTCAGGGACAATTTGGACAGGAAATGTGCAGGATAGTCTTTTGTAATAACAATGAAACTATACTGACATATTGACATTTGGTTCAGTTTGTTTACACAAAAATGATGTCAAAATTAAACAAAAGTTAAATGAAGACGGTGTGCTTTGTGTTTGAGCCCAAATATATATCAAGCCCTGGATTGTGTGTACTATTCTGTGGTGGAACACCTAATTATAGCTAGCAGTTGTAATTGATTGTGGCTCTTACGAGACTGGGAAACATCAGCAATATTAATGAAAAGGGGACTGAATAAAATCACGATAAGACTAAGGAACCACAGCTGTTCGTTCAATATTCTAAATATCAGAAATAGCTTACAACGACGGTGAGGATGTGCTGGGCACAGGCCTCGTGGTCCAGCCTCTGAGCAGTATAGATGGTGCCCAGGGTAGAGTGGATGCGGAACAGATGCATGCTACTTGGGTCTATTGAGCTCTGCAGAGAATAAGTCAGCTGGTGAAGCTCATCACGGTCTGATGCCAGAACCTGGACCACCTCAGTGTCCGGTGGCGTGTCTTCAGATATAGTGACATCATAGGTTGGTTGGGAGAAGATGGGAGTGTTGTCATTGTTGTCCAAAACAGTGATGTGAACCTGGAACATGAGGGGCATTGACATATAGAAACAAAGAGAAAAATGTAAGAAAACATCATTAATTGAGTTGTATTATCCTGCTCTTGATAAAAGTTCATGCAGAATAGCTACAGATATTCTCAGTATGAATATGTATTGTCAGTAGTACACATATTGCAGACATCTTAAATATAAATGTTTCCTCCACATTCTGATTACATGAATCAATGTGGGCAGGATTTACATTTCCTCCAAAACATTGTTGCAAATTCTGATTGTTTGTATATGAACATTATTGGTTTGGGGCCTCTGCTCTTAGGAAACACAGTCCATCAATGACCTCTCACGCACGTTTCCTGTCCAGCTGATCCATAACTCGGTGCTAACAAACAAAATGAGGTAGCCAAAAGAAAGCAGCTTCCTTATTGATTCCACACATATCCAGTATATCCATTACCCTAAGAGCACCAGCAACATGAATCACTTTATTGCTTTACAGCCAGCAAAATATGCTTAGCTTAAGTTAAAAAACTAAGCAAAAGCATTGTGTCCGCTAAATCCACACTGATATGCTGGCAGGATATCCTGTATCCCACACTTTTAAATTATTCATTTCGCTGCAAGGGCTGAGAGGGACAGTTCAGACAGGCAGAGAAAATGCCAGACTTGGGAGATCTTTCCTAAGCTTTTTGTACTAAATACTCTCTAATTTATAATTGTCTTTCTAATTTTCTCTTCCACTTTATTACAATCAACCTTTGCAGAGACGTATCACATATTGTCCTATGATTTAGGAGACGTTCAAACAGGCAGGTGCATGTTCTCCTAAAAAGTGCTTTCTTTTCACCTAAAACCTTTTAATTTATGCTGTGTGCCAACTTCATTTACTAATAACCAGTTACATATAGACTGACATTTAAACATCTACACAAAAGCTAACAATTAATATTGTTTTATTATTCAAATAGTCCTTGTGGTTGCTTAGATCATTTTTTGTTTGGTTATACAATTTTCAAGCCGAAGCCTTAAAAATAGGTTTGAGGCAATGAACATTTCGTTAAAAAAACGACCTATGATAGTCTAGTGACCTGTCCATGGTAAACCCTGCCTTCACCCAATGGTCAAATGTAAATGGTACTCAAAGTTCTTTAACACCACTACATGTCATTATTGACAATGTCAGCTGGGATCAGCTGGGATCAACAGTTTAAGATAATAGATGGATGGATGTTAAGAAATATAAGATTACTTAATAACACCATTACTATCACTTTACTTGATAATCTTTCCTGTGAGTGGAATATGAAACGGAGTGTATGCTGCACAATAATGAACACAGATGAACGTGTGCCATGGTAAACACTGCAGAGAAGTAATGGAGCATGTTTGTGGATGGTGGTGATGAGTCATGACTCATGGAAAGTTTCTGAGTGACAGATGACTGGTGATGAAGCCGAGCTTGAGTCAGGAAAACAAAGGAGAAAAGGCAGCAAAAGACAGGTAGGGAGAAGAGACAAAGGGGCAGGGAATACAAGTGAGAGTAGATTTAATTTGATCAAGCCCTGAGGGGAAAATGGGCTGTCGATAAGAACGTAAATGGTGGTTATCAACAAATGTGGTTACTGATGACTGATGTTTTACCTGCTCCATTGCTGTACAACAACAACAACAAATAACAGACACTTGGCAAGTCCTATTCCTCGTACGTGGTTCAATTAAGTCAATCAAATATCCTATTAGCTAGCTTACATTAATCCAATGATTGAAATCAGGCTATCTCGGTTTCTCAATTCAATTCAATTCAGTTTATTTGTATAGCCCAATTTCACAAATTACAAATTTGTCTCGGAGTGCTTTACAATCTGTACACATAGACATCCCTGCCCCAAAACCTCACATCGGACCAGGAAAAACTCCCAAATAACCCTTCAGGGGGAAAAAAGGGGAAGAAACCTGGAGGAGAGCAACAGAGGAGGATCCCTCTCCTAGGATGGACAGATGCAATAGATGTAATGTGTACAGAAGGACAGATTTAGAGTTAAAATACATTCAATGAATATGACAGAGTGTATGAATAGTTCATAGTAGGCATATTCCACGATGGAGACCTCCACGATCCATCAGGCAGATGGCGGTGGGGAGGAGGAGTGGGCGGAGTCTCAACAGGACAGTGGCGTAGTCATGAGCAGGAATTCCACGACCCAGGCGATCCATCAGGCAGATAGGATCTATGCCGTCTCATAGGGTCCGATGACCCCATGAGACGTAAAGTCAAAAGGACTTCGGGAGAAAGCAGAGTTAGTAACGTGTGATTGAGAGATGAAAATTCATCCTTAAGGAGAGAAAAAGAGGAGATAGGTACTCAGTGCATCCTAAAACGTCCCCGGCAGCTATAAGCCTATAGCAGCATATCAAGGGGCTGGACCAGGGCAAACCTGATTCAGCCCTAACTATAACTCTGTCAAAGAGGAAGGTCTTAAGTCTACTCTTAAACGAGGTGACTGTGTCTGCCTCCCGGACTGAAATTGGAAGCTGGTTCCATAAAGAGGAGCTTGATAACTAAAGGCTCTGGCTCCCATTCTACTTTTAAGACTCTAGGAACTACAAGTAGTCCGCATTTAGTGAGCGTAGCTCTCTAGTGGGGCAATATGGTGCGACAAGCTCCTTAAGATATGATGGAGCATCACCAATCAAGGCTTTGTAGGTTAAGAAGAATTTTAAAAGTGATTCTTGATTTTACTGGGAGCCAGTGCAGAGCAGCTAGTGCAGGAGTGATGTGATCTCTTTTCTTAGTTTTAGTGAGAACACGAGCTGCAGCATTCTGGATCAACTGGAGGGACCTAAGAGATTTATTAGAGCAGCCTGCTAATAAGGAGTTGCAGTAATCCAGTCTCGAAGTAACGAACGTGAACCAATTTTTCTGCATCTTTTGAGACAAGATGTGCCTGATTTTTGAAATATTACGTAGATGAAAGAATGCAGTCCTTGAGATTTGCTTTACGTGGGAGTTAAAGGACAAGTCCCGATCAAAGATAACGCCAAGATTCTTTACAGTGGTGTTGGATGCCAGGGCAATGCCGTCTACAGAATCCACATCACCAGATAATTGATCTCTGAGGTGCTCAGGGCCGATTAAAATTACTTCGGTTTTGTCTGAGTTTAACATCAAGAAGTTGCAGGTCATCCATGTTTTATGTCTTTAAGACATGCTTGAATTTTACAGAGTTGGTTGCTCTCCTCTGGTTTTATCGATAAATATAGTTGAGTGTCATCTGCATAACAATGAAAGTTTATGGAGTGTTTCCTGATAATATTGCCCAAAGGAAGCATGTATAAGGTAAATAAAATTGGTCCAAGCACAGAACCTTGTGGAACTCCGTGATTAACGTTGGTGGTTATCGGCGTCATCGTTTACAAATACAAACTGAGATCGATCTGATAAATAGGATTTAAACCAAATTAGTGCCGTGCCTGAAATGCCAATCGACTGCTCCAGTCTCTGTAACAGGATGTCATGGTCAATGGTGTCGAATGCAGCACTAAGGTCTAACAAGACCAGGACAGAGAGGAGTCCTTTATCTGCTGCCATTAAGAGGTCATTTGTAATTTTCACCAGTGCCGTCTCGGTGCTGTGGTGTTTTCTAAATCCTGATTGAAATTTCTCAAATAAACTATTATGATGTAGAAAGTCGCACAACTGATTTGCGACCACTTTCTCAAGGATCTTGGAGAGGAAGGGGAGGTTAGAGATCGGTCTGTAGTTAGCCAATACCTCTGGATCCAGAGTGGGCTTCTTCAGGAGAGGTTTAATAACAGCCACCTTGAAGGAGTGTGGTACGTGGCCTGTTAGCAGAGACACATTGATAATATCTAATAGAGAGCCGCCAATTAAAGGCAAAACGTCTTTAAGCAGCCTCGTCGGGATGGGGTCCAAGAGACAGGTAGACGTGTTCGAAGTAGAAACCGTTGAAAATAATTGGTCACGGTTGATAGGAGAAAATCCCTCCAAACAAGGGCTGAAACATTTTCGTTGATTCAAAACCAGACTTCAAAAATCAGGATAGTTGCGCGTGCTCATTCTACTTCAAAAGGGGGAAGCGTCGATCACCGAAATCATGATTTTCTAACAGCACAATGGCAAATAAACTTAAGGTAGAGTCTCTTTTTTTCTCCGCTGACAAGCAGGAGATGATAATAAATGCATTAAATGTTTAATTCTGCGTTCACACGAATATTTGCTACGCTTTAATCACGTGAGTTTACTCGTCAGACTATTTGTGGTTTATTCATACGCTTCATTCACTTCATTCAAGCTGGGGAGGGAGCGTGGCTTATCTCTCTGGAAACAGTTATAATTTACGCCATCCACCATGGAAGAAAAAAACACTATCTCGGCTTTACACTTGTGGAAAACCCACAAACGTCAGAACATAAAACGCCCCTGTGTTTGGGTTCATAGCTCACACAGCTCGGTAACTTTCACCGACTATGTCTGAATAACTGGATGAAAATGTGCTTTATTCGCATTCATTCTCGTCTGTGCATTGACTTTGCATAGAATATACTCGCAACGCTTTTGGTGTGAACGCAGCACAAATGTTGGGAAAATGTAGCGGCTAATTCCAATCAATCCAATTATATTTCTTTAAATGTGCCTGCTGGAATGCATCATCGAATGAGATCTAAAATAATTATCTCAATTACTTCAGAATAAGTAGATTAAAAACAATGCCAAAGAGTATCTAATTGATACGAATTAATAGATACTTATGAGGATATATGTACTGTATCTGCTTATGTATCATGCCCTATATATGTGTATATAGATGTATGTGGAGATGACCATATAGAACTAGCAGTTTGAATATGTGTGCGCGCAAATCTGTGTATGGGCGGATCATTATCTATGTATTATTCATAATCAGAAATTCAATCAATTGAAGCAGTGAAAATAAATAGTGTGATTCTCTCTATTCTTCTCATGAGTCCACCTTAATAATTTTCTTCAATATTCTGGAGTCGTGGATGGAGCCTGGTCATTTGGACTCCACATTTGTTATGAGGCAGGTGGAGTCACAGATCATCTAAGATTTTATGGGTATTGTACAGTATTGTACAGTACACGGGTATTGTACAGTAAATCGGTACTGTACAGTACACATGTATTGTACACTACATGTTTATTGTACAGTACGTGATTAGCCTACACCAGGGGTCCCCAAACTTTTTCATGTGAGGGCCACATAACTTTTCCCTTCTCTGATGGGGGCCGGGGTCAGTTTGTAACAGAAAAAGTGTGACGATCGCAGGGGTGCCTAAATGTAAACATTTTCAGGAACGTGAAAATAGCGAAGCCGCGGACCACAGTCGTGTGCCTCCCGGGGGCCAGAACGGGCGAAGTTGAGTCTTGTTTAAAACTATGTGCTTTCGGAGCAGTGTCAAAGAAACACAGTTTTCCATGAAACTGCTCCATATTTCTTACATCCTGACCCAGAAGACATCAATATGATAATATTTCATCCTAGTCATTGTACCACTTGTAGCAACAAAAAGCGAAATTTTTTCTACTTTTATACCCTTTTCCTCACAGATTAATCCGATCCCTGATCCCTCCAAAGATTTTACTGAAAAGAATTAAAGCCTTGATAATACTTCACTGTTAGGATTCGTTGAAGTGTGGCGAGCCGTGAACGAATAAACCAATGTAACTCGACTCGATATAATCAGATCCTTTCCAAATTTCACATGTGTGATGAGACTCCAGCCCTGGTAACAGAAAGTAAAAGTTTATATTCTTTGGCTTGCTTCTCTAGGTAAATCAGATTGACATCAAATTTCTTCCACACAAACGTAAGACTTTCATGATGCCAGTCCACTAGGCATTTTATGGGGCTTTGGAGGGGCTAAACATGCTTGATATGTAACCAAACTTGGCACACACATTTAAAGTCAAAGATGTAGTTAGCTGATATGATTTAAATTCTTCGAAATGG
Source organism: Pseudoliparis swirei (assembly GCF_029220125.1). NCBI lineage: Eukaryota > Metazoa > Chordata > Actinopteri > Perciformes > Liparidae > Pseudoliparis > Pseudoliparis swirei. The sequence goes on from NC_079407.1 coordinate 9,145,709, forward strand.
CAATTCTGCTCGATAGCGCCCCCTACAAATATTAATTTAAGCAGCCCCAGTGCTACGTTTGAACTACATCATGTATACAAATTGGTAGACATATGTAACACTTATGAACTGAAAAGAAAGTCTATTGGGACCATGCTCTAAACCAGGGGTCAGCAACCTTTCCAATCCAAAGGCTCTATTTTCCACCAAATAAAATGAGCCCGGATATATTGCTTCTTTACCTGTTATAACAAAATCAAACTCTTATGAAGAGTTAAAAAAAAATACACAGGTCAATTAATCGGACAACTATGCAGGTCCTGAACCCCCCACCCTATATTTGTGGCTCACGGGGTAGAGTGGTCGTCCTGTAACCACAACGTAGCAGGTTTGATATCTGTCCTACAGTTCAAAGTGGTGACAAAGTGTCCTTTAACTAAACCCCCAGTTGCTATCCGGGCGCTTCACAGCTGCCCACTGCACCTAGAATGCTAAGGATGGTTTAAATGCAATAAGTTATTATTTTAATGAATAGGCCGTCTCCACACTACTAAGTAATCTTTTTTCTAAATGCATATCTTCTGCTACGTTTTGCACTGAGGGTCAGCACTTTGCCAGAGTTTGAGACAATAGCACCGAGGACGGAGGAGTTATGTAACGCTCCCAGGGACGCACACGTTTTCACTAACGGACTCCTTAATGATTCACGAGCTGCCACAGAACCAACAGCAGTCGTTGTGTTTGGAGACTTCATTACAGTAGATTTGATTTGCTCTGTTTGCCGCAGCAGTTGAAAATCGCTCTTCTTCACTGGTCTGCAGTTTGATACGGTTCAGCAAATGCTTTGTGCTAGTTATGTTAGAGTCTTACAACATGACATGTTTGATAATCCTGTCGCATATAAAGCATACAGGTCAGCCAGCATTGTTGGCAGTGAAAGCAAATGAATACGTCCACGCAGAATTAAACTATCTATTTTTCTCCATGACTTTTCTTTTTTTTATTTATCCATTGACAGTTTAACGAAGGCGGGGCTCTCTGTGAATCATGATTAGCCACCTGCAGGGGAAGACGCTTGACAGTGACGTAATATTATGTGACGCACTTAAACAAATATTACATTTTTGTTATTTTCAGTGACACAGTAATAGCTCAAACTCAAAGATAAGAGGTGTTCACTTTGAATTATTGTCCACTGGGCAAAACATACATATATATCTATCTTTTGCCAACCCCTGCTCTAAACCGTACCGGAAGTCGGCCATTTTGATTAATGGATGATGATTTTTCATGCTTTTGCCGTGTCAAAGCACTCTTTGCCATGAAGACACAAATATGTTCTTGGGGACTACAAATGCTCAAAACACACCCAGATTTAGCACAAACATTAACTATCTTAGATGTAGTTATATGATATAATTTGAATCTTTCAAAATGGAAAGTCGGTTCCATAGCGCCCTCTACAGAATGTCAACAAAACAGTCCTCGCAAGAGGTTTGATATAGAAAGCTCGGTGACTTTCACCGATTAAGTTAACTGTTACGTCTGAAAGACTTCGGCTTCCAGCGCTACAAGAGCAAATATATATATATATATATATATATGTATTTATATATATATATATACATAACATCACCTGTCATTCTCTGCGAGTCAGGTACTCATAAGAGAGCTCCGGGTGCCCGCAAACCGCAACAATAAGTGTTTCCCCCGTCTTGTTCTGATTCAACAGTGGCAAGACAGTGACGCACGGAGCAACTCAAGAGCTGATTGAATGAATTCTCTGAAATCTTTGTATCTAATGTAATCCAGTCATGTTGGTGTTTCAACACAACATTTTGTATTTCTGTTTTATATCATATTACTAACAACAACAACAGTATAAAAAAATGATGTCTATTTTTTTTTCACGTTTTCTCATTCCTACCTTTCAGTTCACACTGGAGCAGTAACATGATACAATGTTCTTCTTTTGTGGCTTCCACATTTGGAATTGTTCCAAAAACAGTAACAAGGGAGACAGGTTACCTGTGTGTATGCAGTGTTGGTGCCGTCGGTGGCCTGCACCGTCAAGTTGTAGAAAGAACGCTGCTCAGCATCCAGAGGCTTTGCGATGATGATGGTGCCCACAGCCTTCTCTACGTCAAACACGCTGTCGCTGTTTCCACCTGCTCCAGGGAGGAGGGAGGTAAACACAGTGTGAGTTATACAGAAATACTCTCAATACACAACAATTATCATAAATATTTGAAAACACACAAACCAGAAAGTTGTATTTATAAACCAATGGTTTTCATTTATGAGCAACAATGTGCTGAAATGCCCGAAAATTTGTTTTGATAGCAGTTAAACAGCAGTCAATTTGCTGTTTTGCCTGTATACTCCAATTAAGCACATGACTGGAGACCATTGCTGCATACACTCTTCATTGATATTTTTTGAGTGTGTGATGATAAAGATGAGGGATTGCTGACGACAAGATTAAGCCCCCCTACACCAGCTCCACACACTCTTGCAAACCACAACATCAGAGGAACATCATGAGCACTGGCCATGCAAGCTGCATGAACGACAAAGGGCCTTTGTGTGTGTGTTCATATTATTCAATTCAATTCAATTCAGTTTATTTTGTATAGCCCATTATCACAAATTACAAATGTGCCTCTTTCTGGCTTTACAATCTGTACACATACGACATCCATGTCATGATTGTCATATTACACTCTGCTCTGTACAGGATTGGTAAATGGATTTAAAACATTCACCCTACACAGGTTTAACATATGTGTTTGTCTGATCAGGTTTTATATCTTTTTTAAGGACAAGCTTAATTTAATCTGAGCTGCACTGGGTGTCCTCAGTAGAGAAATAACTGCCACGATCTGTTCTGGATGTCTGTTTGTGCGTGTCTGTGATGACTTTGTATACGTTTGTGTATCTTCAGCAGACTCAAAGGGATTCCTCAGTGGCATCTGTAATAAATGTAATAAATCCATGACCTCAGCACAGTACCAGTCCGCCACCAGTCAGCCAAGGTTTACTGTGTGTGTGTGTGTCCTTTATGTCCTCCGATTGTCCCACTTTCCAGTTTTGTCCCAGTTCACTGATCATTGGAACATAGTTCTTGCAATTAATGGCCTTTGATTCCCAAATCGATAGGGTAGACTGCACATTCCACGTCTAGTTAAAATGAACAGTCCACTGGACTTGAAGTTGTAGACTCAATCAACAACTTCAACTTTATCAGTTGATGTGACTTGGGGTGTCCCAGGCATTTAGACCTACATTTGAGCCGTTTATCAATTCCAAGTACACCGAGTACAGACTTGTGTTCTTTTAGAGTTTGGACTTGGGAGTTTGGTCTTGGGAGTCCAGACTCCAAAGGAGGGGAGGACGGAGAACGGAGGACGGTCCTTCTGCGATTGGAACAGCAGCTGACTTGAAGACGTCACCATATCAGCTGTTCTTGCTCATGAGTTTACTCCAATTGTTCACTCTAAATAATTTTTTACAGTTAAACAAAATATGACAACCCTAATTTATTCCTTATCCTTTAAATATAATTATTTTATTTTGAATTGTGTGTGTGGATGTATATATATATATATTTATTTATACACAAAATTCAAAATAAAAGAATCCTACACATATAATTGTATATATATTGTGTAAAAAAACAAAACATATATATATTGTTTATAAATATATAGATTATATATAAAAATGTGTATATATAATACATATGTTATATATATATATATATATATATATATATATAGTAGTGCTGTGAAAAATAACGCGTTAACTCAGTTAATTAAATTACAGGTTTAACTAGTTGGTTTTTTTTAACGCATTTAACGCATGCGCAGAATGAGCTTCCAATCCGTCTGTTGTTGGTGGTCTCGAACCAGCAGCATGTCATTCTGTCTCTACGTGTCGCGTTAACACTACTCCGATCTCCGTCTCGCGAGCCGCAGAGCTCGGATACCGGCGTGTGCGCGCACATCGGGACAAAAAAAAGTCACTTGCATTTTTAAACTACTAACTTCTCGCCTGAAAACATCCTTAAATTACATTCTGTGACTCAACAAAAGTAGTATTTAGAAAAAGTCAACCGTTATTTTCTCCCCTGCTATTGTTTCCGGTTGCTGGTGTGAAATGCATTGTGGGATATCGGCTGGCCAGAGTACGCACAAGTACTCAACTCTGATGCATCCTCCAGAAAGTGGGAGGATCAAGTCACATCCAGGCATTTTGACTGTGCTTTGCGAGAAGCGGTCTTTGAATTGGAACATGTACTCGGGCTGCGACTGATGACGTTTCACGAATCCATGAGAATAAAAGTACAGAGAAGTACAGAAAAGAACGCATATTGATAAATGGCTTTGGTCTCAGGATGGACCTATCTGTATCCAATCAGTTGTCGCCCTCATTTTCACATGAGTGTCATTCGCTTCATTCTCGCCTTAGAGGGGCAGGGCTTATCTCTGTGCCTTGACTACTGCTATTCTAGTCGCGTTGGAAGCCGCAATCTTTCAGACGTAGTCGGTGAAAGTCACCGAGCTGTGTGAGCCTAAGGGTGATGTTATGAACACAAACACGAGGGTGTTGGATGTTTCGAAGTGTGTGGGATGTCCTCAACAAGTATAAAGCAGGACTAGTGGTTATTTCTTCTATGATGGATGGCAGCAAAAGTTTGCTTTTTCCATGGATTCAAGCCACGGAGATTAGCCCTGCCCCTCTAAGGCGGGACGACATTGGCTACAGATAGGTCCATGTTAAAAAAACGCATTTGATGAGTAACATGTAAAGTATCTTTGAGTACCTTAAAAAGCGCTATACAAATTAAATGGATTATTATTATAAATGTGAAACACACACACACATTGACACAATAATAAACACTAACACAGATGTGGTTAACTGATAAGCAGCAATGAAAAAGACAAGGAAACTGAAAAGGAAGTGGAGGGAAGACAGCAAACAGCAGTAGTGGTAGTTGGAAACAAGATACCTTCTGTGGAACAGTTCCTGCCACAAGCACTCTGCAATATATAGAACATCTCACGGAAAGACCGGGGACCTTCCAGGCATGAAGCATTGAGGAGAGAGAGGAGAGAGAAGGTGAGACAGGAAGGACCGACAGGCTCGGGGGAGGGAGACAGCGTGATGGCAAAGTGAGTAAAGGAGGTGAGGAGACAAACTGATGAGACAACAACTGCTTCTGATTAGCTGAACCTCTATCAAATTATTGGTACACGGACAACTGAAAAACAACATTGTAAGGTATGTATTACGCCTAGGGATGAGAATTGATAAGATTTTAACGATTGCGATGCCATGGAAGTCAAAGTAATAACTAATCAATCAATAAATCTAGATCACTGAACAATCGACAATCGCTGATTTTCCCAGCTGCTCCTGAACGCATCATCTCACTCTTCCGGTAAGCTCTGGTTGCCAGCTCAACAGCGAGCATGACTTCTTCTTCTCTCCCTCCCGCTCCCTCTTGCTCAGTGTGTCTCATGTATAGTTATCCCCCTGCCTCCCTTAATGATAACGATACATGCAACAAGTGTAGTTTATTTGCTAGGTTGGAGGCAGGTCTAAGTGGGTTAGATGCACGGCTCCGCTATCGAAGCTCAGACAGCTATGCTAGTTAGCCCGCCCTCTCCCGTAGCCGGCGCGGAGCTACAGTCAGCTGTTAGCTGTTCTCCAGTGGTGCCCGATCAGCCGGGATCGTGGGTAACTGTTCGCAGGAGTAGTAAGTCTACACAGAAGCCCGCTGTGCACCAACCACTTCACGTTTCCAACCAGTTTTCCCTGCTCAGCGACACACCCGCTGAGGAACACACCCTGGTTATCGGGAGCTCTATAGTCAGGAACGTGAAAATAGCGAAGCCACGGACTAGAGTCGTGTGCCTCCCGGGGGCCAGAGCGGGCGACGTGGAGTCTTGTTTGAAGCTGCTGGCTAAGGATAAGCGGAGATACAGTCAGATTGTAATACACGCCGGTGGTAATGACGCCGAGCCCGTCGGTCGGAAATCACTAAAATTAATGTGCTTATGCCAAGACGTTGTCGGACACCGTAATTTTCTCTGGCCCTCTCCCAAATTTGCAGACAGACGAATTGTATAGCCGAATGTCGTCTTTCAACCGCTGGCTGTCGAGGTGGTGCCCAGCGAATAATGTGGGCTACGTAGACAACTGGAAGACTTTCTGGGGAAAACCTGATCTGATGAGGAGAGACGGCATTCATCCCACGTTGGACGGAGCGTCTCATTTCTGCGAATATGACCAAGTTGATCACCGGACTTAATCTATGACAACCCAGGGTTCAGATCAGGAACTGGGAGCAGAGTTGTAGTTTAACACCCTTCTCTGCTCTTCCATTCGAGCAGTTACCCACCCATGACTTTAGAGTAGAGACTGTGTCTGTCCCATGGCCACTTCAATTAAATAAATCAAAAGTAAGCAGAAGAGGAGTCGTACACAATAACCTTATACAAGTTAACACCATTATTTCAGCAGTGCAACAAAATAGGTCTATTAAATGTGGTCTCCTAAATATTCGATCTCTGTCATCTAAAGCTGTGTTACTGAATGATTTAATATCAGATAATCACATTGATTTATGTTGCCTAACTGAAACCTGGCTGAGCCATGAAGAATATGTCTGCCTGAATGAATCGACTCCTCCAAGTCATATTAATACTCACATTCCTCGAGGCACCGGTCGAGGAGGTGGAGTAGCAGCCATCTTTGAATCGAGCCTATTAATTAATCCTCAACCAAAATTACACTACACCTCATTTGAAAGCCTTGTTTTAGTCTTTCACATCCAACCTGGAAAACACTACAGCCAATTCGATTTGTGATTCTGTACCGGCCACCAGGTCCATATTCAGAGTTTATATCTGAATTCTCAGAATTTATATCAAGTTTGGTTCTTAAAACCGATAAAGTTATTATTGTTGGAGATTTTAATATCCATGTGGATGTTGATAATGATTGCCTTAGTGCTGCATTCATCTCCTTGTTGGACTCGATTGGCTTCTGTCAGAGAGTACAGAAACCCACTCACAGCTTTGGCCACACGCTTGATCTTGTTCTTACTTATGGCGTTGACATTGAGCATTTGAACGTCTTCCCACAGAATCCTCTTCTGTCAGACCACAACCTCATAACTTTTGAATTTATGCTACCGGAGTGTACTCCGTTAGTCAAAAGTTTCTACACCAGATGTCTAACTGACAGTGCTGTAGCTAAATTTAAAGCGATTCCTTCTGTATTTGATTCGATACCACGTCTCAATATAACAGAGGACTCCTGGTCTAACTTTAGTCCGTCCCAGATTGATCATCTTGTTGACAGTGCCACAGGCTCCTTGAGAATGACACTGGACTCGATAGCCCCTCTGAAGAAGAAGACAGTGAGGAAGAGGAGGTTTGCTCCCTGGTATAACCCTCAGACCCGCAAACTAAAGCAAACGTCACGAAAGCTTGAACGCATATGGCGTTCAACTAATCTCGAAGAATCCCGCTTAGTTTGGCGAGATAGTCTTAAAACATATAAGAAGGCCCTCCGTAATGCCAGAGCAGCCTATTACTCATCAGTAATAGAAAAAATAAAAACAACCCCAGGTTTCTCTTCAGCACTGTAGCCAGGCTGACAGAGAGTCACAGCTCTGTGGAGCCGAGCATTCCTATAAACCTTAGTGGTAATGACTTTATGAACTTCTTTAATGAAAATATTTTAACTATTAGGGACAAGATTAATATTCTCTTGCCCATAACCAGTGCCAATCTGTCCTCAAGTGGAATGGCCTTGGAAACCGCTGTATGCCCTGGTGTATATTTGGAGGGCTTTTCTCCCATCAACCGTGACCAATTATCTTCAACGGTTTCTACTTCTAACACGTCTACCTGTCTCTTGGACCCCATACCGACGAGGCTGCTTAAAGACGTGTTGCCTTTAATTGGCGGCTCTCTATTAGATATTATCAATGTGTCTCTGCTAACAGGCCACGTACCACACTCCTTCAAGGTGGCTGTTATTAAACCTCTCCTGAAGAAGCCCACTCTGGATCCAGAGGTGTTGGCTAACTACAGACCGATCTCTAACCTCCCCTTCCTCTCCAAGATCCTTGAGAAAGTGGTCGCAAATCAGTTGTGCGACTTTCTACATCATAATAGTTTATTTGAGAAATTTCAATCAGGATTTAGAAAACACCACAGCACCGAGACGGCACTGGTGAAAATTACAAATGACCTCTTAATGGCAGCAGATAAAGGACTCCTCTCTGTCCTGGTCTTGTTAGACCTTACTGCTGCATTCGACACCATTGACCATGACATCCTGTTACAGAGACTGGAGCAGTCGATTGGCATTTCAGGCACGGCACTAATTTGGCTTAAATACTATTTATCAGATCGATCTCAGTTTGTATTTGTAAACGATGACGCCTCGATAACCACCAACGTTAATCACGGAGTTCCACAAGGTTCCGTGCTTGGACCAATTTTATTTACCTTATACATGCTTCCTTTGGGCAATATTATCAGGAAACACTCCATAAACTTTCATTGTTATGCAGATGATACTCAACTATATCTATCGATAAAACCAGAGGAGAGCAACCAACTCTGTAAAATTCAAGCATGTCTTAAAGACATAAAAACATGGATGACCTGCAACTTCTTGATGTTAAACTCAGACAAAACCGAAGTAATTTTAATCGGCCCTGAGCACCTCAGAGATCAATTATCTGGTGATGTGGATTCTGTAGACGGCATTGCCCTGGCATCCAACACCACTGTAAAGAATCTTGGCGTTATCTTTGATCAGGACTTGTCCTTTAACTCCCACGTAAAGCAAATCTCAAGGACTGCATTCTTTCATCTACGTAATATTTCAAAAATCAGGCACATCTTGTCTCAACAAGATGCACAAAAATTGGTTCACGCCTTCGTTAATTCGTGACTGGATTACTGCAACTCCTTATTATCAGGCTGCTCTAATAAATCTCTTAGGTCCCTCCAGTTGATCCAGAATGCTGCAGCTCGTGTTCTCACTAAAACTAAGAAAAGAGATCACATCACTCCTGCACTAGCTGCTCTGCACTGGCTCCCAGTAAAATCAAGAATCACTTTTAAAATTCTTCTCTTAACCTACAAAGCCTTGATTGGTGATGCTCCATCATATCTTAAGGAGCTTGTAGTACCATATTGCCCCACTAGAGAGCTACGCTCACTAAATGCGGGACTACTTGTAGTTCCTAGAGTCTTAAAAAGTAGAATGGGAGCCAGAGCCTTTAGTTATCAAGCTCCTCTTTATGGAACCAGCTTCCAATTTCAGTCCGGGAGGCAGACACAGTCACCTCATTTAAGAGTAGACTTAAGACCTTCCTCTTTGACAGAGCTTATAGTTAGGGCTGAATCAGGTTTGCCCTGGTCCAGCCCTGGATATGCTGCTATAGGCTTATAGCTGCCGGGGACGTTTTAGGATGCACTGAGTACCTATCTCCTCTTTTTCTCTCCTTAAGGATGAATGTTCATCTCTCAATCACATGTTACTAACTCTGCTTTCTCGCCGGAGTCCTTTTGACTTCACGTCTCATGGGGTCATCGGACCCTATGAGACGGCATAGATCCTATCTGCCTGATGGATCGTCTGGGTCGTGGAATTCCTGCTCATGACTGCGCCACTGTCCTGTTGAGACTCCGCCCACTGTTGAGACTCCGCCCTCCTCCTCCCACCGCCATCTGCCTGATGGATCGTGGAGGTCTCCATCGTGGAATATGCCTACTATGAACTATTCATACACTCTGTCATATTCATTGAATGTATTTTAACTCTAAATCTGTCCTTCTGTACACATTACATCTATTGCATCTGTCCATCCTGGAGAGGGATCCTCCTCTGTTGCTCTCCTCCAGGTTTCTTCCTTTTTCCCCTGAAGGGTTATTTGGGAGTTTTTCCTGGTCCGATGTGAGGTTTTGGGGCAGGGATGTCTATGTGTACAGATTGTAAAGCACTCCGAGACAAATTTGTAATTTGTGAAATTGGGCTATACAAATAAACTGAATTGAATTGAATTATCGATTCCTGCTTATCGATTCGATTCCTTATCGATTCTTTTATCGATTCTTATTGGGCAAGGGGTGAAAAAAAGAGCACAAACGGGTTTATTTACATTAATTTTCTTTTATATCATTTTCTATAATGCTGCACACACCATATACAGTATGTATACATACTAGGGCTGTCAGCGTTAACGCGTTAATCTATGCGATTAATTTGGCCGCGATTAACGGCCAAAAATATTTTAACGCAATTAACGCAACTTTGTTTACTTCCGGTGTGCGTTGAAGTTTTTGCACTCCTCTGAGTGTCAAGCCGCGGCAGTCCGCCTCCTTCCTCCCGTCTGCTCCACGATAGTGACAGAGAAACTGTGGGCGACGTGTCGGTGACGCGGCGGAAGGTGCAGTTGACTTTTTTGCTCCGCCCGATGCGCGCGCAGACATGCCGGCATGGAGCTCTGCGGCGCGCGAGACGGAGAGCCGAGAAGAGTGACCGACACGTCGAGACAGAATGACATGCTGCTGTAGAGACGATCAACAACAGACGTTTAGTTTAATAAAAGAACAAAGACATCTTTAAGGAAAGAACCTGACATTACTTCTGCTGTAATCTGGCGCTATAGAGAACATTACATGGGGGGCGGGGCCTCACCCTGATATGATGGTGGGGGAAACACTGGGATGTGTCATATGCAAAAGCCTTTAAAAGGTGAATTTACATGTTTTTGTAAAATCGAGAAAATGAGCCCAGACTCCAGAGGGTTAATGTGACATATTTGTCAGTTTATCTAGGACACTGGTTCTGCTGTTGTTCAATGTTAAAGATGGCAGGACCAATGGGGTCTCTAATACACCTTTGTTTTTTACTAATCTGGATGTTTCACTGAAGAAACAATTTATCATCCACGATATTAAATCCCTCGCTGGCACTTTATAGGTAGGAGCCTCTTTGAAAACACAGCTCTGTGTGAAGTTTTGTCTTTAAAAAAGAATACAATTAAACAAGTGTCTAAAATACACGCTGTCTGAAGTGATTACTCGTTAATTTAGAAGATTTAGTCTTTAGAAGAAAAAAAAACTTTTAATCGCAATTAATGAATTTCAAAATGTGCGATTAATTAGTTAATTTTTTTTAATCGATTGACAGCCCTAATACATACACATTTACATTTTTTTAAATAACCAAAAACATTTATACATATTCCTCTTGAACTTAAAATAAAACTTACATAACTTAAATAAAATGTATTCTGTTTAATTTAAACATGTTCCTAGAAATTACAGTGCTCCTTCCTTTTTTTTAAAGGGTATATGAACTGAGCTGCCAAAAATGAAACTAGCAGTGGCAAATAACAAGTGTGCAACCATCAATTGTATGGATCATCAACAATTCTTGTGCAGAAAAATAAGCATGTCTGCTTTCTCCGGGAGGATACGCGATCTGTCAGGACTTATTGTGTCTCCAGCCGTGGAGAACACTCTCTCAGATGGGGTGGAGGTGTACAAGACGTGCTAGCTGTAGCCTGTGACCCAGACAGACTACCAGCCTCTGAACCGGTCTGACTCTGAACATCATCAGCTAAATTGGATGGCAATGGAGATTATTTATATAGTGAAAGCTGGTTTACACAATGAAACAAATGGCACTAACAAAATCACTGAATTTGCTGAGCTGACATAAAGCCACATTAAGAGGGGAGGCAAACACTACCTCTGCCTCAATGTAGGGGGCTGAAAATGGAAGATTCTGTAGCTAAGCTAGCGTAGCTAAGCTATATGCTAAGTTTAATAATGGATTAAAAATCGATATGCTCAGTTTAATAATGGGTTAACACGATAACGTGAACATTTGCTGAGAACACACGCCCTCCGATAATTAACACCGTTACGATCAAACATTTCTCAAAACTGGACTTTCAATCCAAACGTGAAGTGATCAATAATGGGAGACCAATGCCGGAGCTAAAATGTATGCTTCAAACGAAGGGACAGAAGATAACTTGATCGACTACACACAATAAAGGCAAATTGCTTCACACAGTGAGTGGTTGTGATCACTTTTGAGGAGTTTACCTTGGACAGAAAGAGATGAAGCGCCGACGTTAGCTGAGCTGCTGCATGCATCGAACACATGACATTCCTGTAATTTAATTCCATGCTGTGTGTTCAAATGCTTATTCATATTTGTTGTATTTCCTCCCTTCGACGAAATAGACTTTTTACACACGTTACAAGTGGCGTAGTTGTCATTTTGTCGTGTGAAATAGAGCCAAACTTTAGAACGCTTCTGCCTAGTTGCCATGTTTGCTGCAGTCTGAAGAAGAAACTAAAAAAATTCGCGCATGCGCAACGCCACAGAGGACCGTTAGCAGAACCGTTAAAGAATTTGGCTGACGATCCCAAACAATCGGTTCACCGGGAACCGGTTCTAAAACAGAACCGGTTCTCGATGCCCATCCCTAATTACGCCATATTAGGAAGTTTTTTTCACAGGAAAATTTCAGTTACACTAATAGTTACACCAGAGACTGGATCTGTCGATTGGCTTTTCAAGTACCGCACTAAGCTGTTTTGAATCCTATTTTTCAGATCGATCTCATTTTGTATTCGTAAACGATAAAGCGTCGATGACCACCAATGTTAATCATGAAATTCCACAAGGTTCTGTGTTTAGACCAATTTTGTTTACCTTATACAGTATATGCCTCCTTTGGGCAATAATATCAGGAAACACTACATAAACTTTCATTGTGATGCAGATGATACTCAATTATAACTATCGATCAAGAGGAGAGCAACCAGCTCGCTAAACTTCAAGCATATCTTAAAGACACAAACACATGGATGACCTGCAACTTCCTGATGTTAAAACTGGTTTATGCATTTGTTACTTCTAAAATAGATTACTGCAATTCCTTATCAGGATGCTCTAAATAGTCTCTTAAGTCCTGTCAGTTAATTCTGAAGCTTGTGTACTTACACAAACTAAGAAAAGAGATCACGTTACTCCTGTACAAGCTGCTCTTTAATTGCTCCCTATAAAATCCAGAATCACATTTAAAATTCTTCTCCTACAAAGCCTTGATTGGTAATGCACCATCATATCTTAAGGAGCTTGTCGTACCATATTGCCCCACTAAAGAGCTGCGCTCACTAAATGCGGGGCCACTTGTGGTTCCTAGAGTCCTAAAAGGTAGGATGGGAGCCAGAGCCTTCAGTTATCAAGCCCCTCTTTAATGGACAGAGACAGTATGAAAGAGAGAGAGAGAGGGAGAGGGGAGATGGACAGAGATAGTATGAAAGAGAGAGTGACGAGGGAAAGAGGAGATGGACAGAGCTAAGGAGAGCAAGAAGGTATCTTCAGCTTATACACTCTGAGTGTCACTGTTTAATGACAATACATAGTATGCGCTTACTTGAGCCCACATTGCAGGCATCACGGTTGGGGAACTGTCAGTGTACATATAGTATTGAATGGCATTACAAACTAATGGAATTAGATAAAAAATACTGATTATTATAATTAAAATCACTTTTAACACACCAGAATCGTAATACATAATGCGTACAAATTTAGCTTAGAGCACTGTGCATGACATTATCGTGTTAAGCTGTTCAAGTGGGTGCAAGTGAACTTTGACGGATCCAAGGGATTTAAGTGCTCCACATTGAGCATTTCCCATTCATAGGGGAATGTCACACTGGCTTTAAAATCTGTCTAAATGTTCTTTATTGAGAATGAGCCAGTGCCTCCTCTTAGCAGATACATTATGAAAGGAACAGAATTATTAATGAATACTACTTATAAATAACACTTAATCTCTTCAAGGGAAAGTCCTTTTGACAAAAGAGTCTCAGGAATCACATTGAACCCATTTGTTTAGGTTTGAAACTGAATTCAATCCACAAGAGTTCTCTATAGACTGCCAACTATTGTCATTACCTTTCCTACATGCCATACAGACCTGACAGCTGGGCAAGCTGTCACCATGGTGACTGAGATGGGCAGAGCATAACAGATCATGTAGCATGGCTATAGTGTCTGAGCTGCACCTCCATACAAACACAGACACACACCCAACCTCACACTACTTTAGAGGATAGGAGATTTTACCTGTGATGTCAAACCACAAGAGGGCGGAGCGCTGCTGCAGGGACACCACTCCGACAATCTCTGCCACCTTGTCATTCTCCATGACAGTGAAATTATAGAATGGCTCATCGAAGAGCACTGAGACCGTTGAGGGAGGTCGACGAATCCACTCGACGTGCAGGCGAGCTGTGGAGGATTTCTGAGGACGGCCGTTGTCTGTCGCTTTGATCTAAAGAGCACAGAAGTTAGATTGTAAAGAAGAGGCTGAACCAAAAGTTAGCCACACAAAAATAGCATGTAGTAAAACAAAGAATAAAGATAGATTGATATTTCTGGGTTTTGAAAATCCATTTGATGGCAACCCCAAACCCAAACTAGCATGTTCATTTGATGGGATAAATTAAACCCCAAGCTAGTGTACAATGCCAATGTTTTTTAAATGACAGCTAGAGTATGGTGACAGTTCAGAAATGTAAAGATTTATTACAAGACTGTGCATCCTCACCGTCTGCCTCGCCAACACAGAGGATGTTGATATTGGATGTAAATTGTGAGGTTCTGATCCGTCCGGTGTATTTGTAAGATACTGGGATACGTTTTGTGGTGCATCAAAAATAAACAACTTTTAACATTTGCAAACGATACCGAATTATTTGAGGACAGAAAGGCGCATCTTTTTAGTTAACAAAAATATATGTATGATGCTCTGATACTATGTAATTCTGCCCTACCTCCTCCCACTCCCTGTTTGTTTTATTATTTAGGCACATTTAATATTCAAGAACAAAATAATGAAGTTCTTGAAAATAGATTGTGACTCTAAGAATCAAGATAAAGCAGCGTAATGCCCTTATCTTGATACTGAGCTTTAGTTGTATGTATTCCCAAAAATAAACATTTCAGTAAAATTATTACTGCAGCTTTCAGTGTTTCCTTCGAGTTATGGGCCCTTAAATAGTTATATATCCAGAATCAGAATGTGTATCTTTGCATCAGGCAGGTGACTTTCATGAACTGAACTGAATGCTAAATATAAGACAAACTAAATCCATGCACTCTTAATATATGAAGGCATGAGAATTTAACAGACATTATAATACAGGTAGATGAAATCAAGCATTCTGTTTGGTTAAGAGTGAGTAACGAGGTGTACTTTAATCAGCCATAATGTCACAGCTGTTTACATTTATGTGAGTGTTCCATATCAGTGCGCACTCCAAATAACAATCACGGTAGATTTTGCGCGACCGTTATGCAGGGACACGACAAACAAAGTTCGGTAAAGTTGGAAAGATATTCACATTGCTACGCAACAGACAAAACAGCCAGTGACTATTTTCTCTCGGCTACTGAAATGCGATACACACCGTTTGTCGACAACTATTTTGTGGTGAAAGGCAGCTTACTATTTACTTTATAATGTCGCACGCAACCGTATTATAAAAGCAATAAGGTGCGAGAGGCAGCTCTTTGTTGTCAACCCTTGAAAAGTACTGCCTCTCGCACCTTATTGCTTAATTCTAAAACGTGTTAACAGTCAGGCCTAATAATTGATTATGTATGCATACAGTCAAAATGTCGTAGCTCCCTGCAGTGAAGGCCTTGCGTGAGGATACCACTGCAGTCTTGGGGTCGATGAAGAACTTCCCCTCCTCGTTTCCGTCCACAATGTTGTAGGAGAGGTCGCTGTTAGGCCCTTCATCGCGATCGTAGGCAAACACCCGATAGATAGGCTCGCCCTTCTTTCTCCGCTCTCTCTCTGGAAGTTTAACCTGGTAGACCTTCTCAGGAAATATGGGCTTGTTGTCGTTTTCATCCAGGACCTGAACCATCACCCACACTGTACTCTGCCTCGGACTAGGACCACCATCGGACACCAGCACCTGCAGGGGCATTGAGAGATTTAATCCAAACACATACAAAGAAAACTTCTTTCAATTCAGGGACAAGATCCTGGATCCGAAGACACACAGGGCCAGTTTGAACCCTAAATCAGGCATTCGGATGTCACATCACAAAGATATAAATGATGGTGTTTCAGTTGAAACAGAGTAAATTATCTTTATTTTTTTATTTTGACCATGTGATGGTAAATCATAACATTTGCTTACATTGCCAATTGATGCGTATCACTAGAAAGCAATGTTATGTGATTATCTTATTGACAACTAGAACATTATGAACACTGTCCAGGTGGATTACTGTTCATGATGAGACATTATTTGGTGGGGGTGCAGCCAGGAAGAATTCTGGCTATTCAGAAAAGGTAGAAACACCTTTGCTTTTAGGTGCGTCTCATTTACCTAAAAGTATGACCAAATAAGCAGAGTTGAAACAATAATGAAATGAATAAATTCGATTAGATATTCCTTAATTAGTCCCACAGTGGCGATATTTCAGGATATATATATATATATATATATTAATATGCCCCTATGAACCTTATTAGGGTTAAAAGTGTGCCTGTTTTTAATCCATCTCCTCATTGTGTTTTTTCACCTCCACCTGTGTCGGTCATCCAGCTGATAGTGGTGTTCACTTTGCCCAATATAGCTGCTGGATGAGTTTTATGTGTGCTTCATGTGCCTTACTCCCTAATTTAGACACGTCTCTTCTGGGCCAGAACGATCTGGCCCCAGCGCAGCTGAGACATGCAGACAGGCGGAGAGGCAGAGAGGAAGTTCAGGAAGTCCTGTAAAAGCATATATTTTGCGCAGATATCCTATTTTACAAATATGACTGGGTATATTCCGTATCTCCAAAACATAATTTGTATAATTTATAAATATAATTTAATATTATTACAATCATTTTGGGTTCTTTTGGGGCTCGAGTTGTGTGGGGTCAGGCCCCGTGGCCCTCTATGGGCCAGTCGCCACTGTGCCCGACCCTCCATTTATTGCCCTCCGATTGCTCTCCCATTGTCAACCCTACCGGATTTTTCCCCGGAAGCAGATCCTGTTTGAATGCCTGGAATAAAGTTAAAATAAACTATTCTGGAATATTGTCGTACTGCATCTGGATCCTTAAAAGAGACCTGTTACAGAATATAATGATTTTGTAAAACACATCTACTACTCCGCGGTAACCACAGCGCCCATGTGTGTAAATTCTTTTTGCTGCTATTCTCTGTGTGTCTCTGACTAGTACGATGAAAACAAGGATTTGGCTTCCTCTGTTTTGTCAGCTCTTTCTGTAGCTGCTAAAATGATAAAGAAGGTGATAACTGCGAGGTGGAGCTAGCCGATAAGAGCTACCAAGCAGGCTTTTCTCCTTTTCTTAAATTTATATTTTTTATCAGATTCACAACACAGCAGCAGTTCATTTCTCCTGTGCTCATGACTGGCTTCATTTAAGCATACCATCCGCCATTTTAGAAATTGCCAGACATGAGGAACTGCACTGATTATGAAGAAAGAGTTATCTCGAAAATGGCTTGCTGGGTGCTGACTATGGAAGGCAAAAGAGGGTGGAGAGAACATAATCATAGGAAATGAGAGGAGGAGGAAGCAAAAAACATGCTAGTTTAGCTTTGATCCATCAAATATTATCTAAAAAACCAGATTCCCTTCACACTGTACAATGTCTTTCATTGTGTGTAAGCTCCTTACGAAAGCAATGTCAGCGACCGTAAAAAGCAGAGCCACAGTTAATTTGATTGTTTGAGTAATAAATTAATTTCAACACCGATATTGATGGCAACACATTCGTTATCCAGACACAATTGACTGCAGTCTGTTAAGTTATCTCTAGTCCTGGGTGAGCCGATCAATGTTTTATTACATAACTGCTTACATTCGTCCTTGAGAACTAAAACGACTTTTTCTCAAATTACTTTTTTTATTGACAAAATTATTAAAATACTATTTTGATACATTTTAGATAAAGCAAAGAGAAACAAATGTACAAGTTCCAGTAATGTTTGCTGCCTATCATCGTATTAAAATGAGACACTAGTAACACAAATCACTTGCTGCTTGTTATTCAATCTATATTTAAGGCACTCATCTAAGCAGCTGATTTATCTGTGGTACTGTAACTAGGACAAACTGACTGGTTTTACACAGATATAATAACATTTGCCAGATCTATACATAAAGGCTTGACTAATCACAAATTGATCTTGCATGGGGCAGTTTGTTCCGCTTTTCTTTCTCGTAAATTGACACACACATTCACTATGTCCTTACCTCTAAAACATGTTCTGTTTGTTGTTCACGGTCCAGTTTCCTGGAGGTTGTGGTGATCAGACCTGTGAAAACAGCAGATCATTTAATTTTTGTACACACACACACACACACACACACACACACACACACACACACACACACACACACACACACACACACACACACACACACACACACACACACACACACACACACACTGTGGTGCCAAATGAGCAGATTAGTTGTATGTGTCAGACATGATGAGGAGAGAGAGGGAGCTACAAATACAGTTATTAGTGATTATTCTCTGTTTTGAATGTTATGGTTTTTATATGTCAATAGCAGCAGTCTTATAATCCTACAAATGAAAGAGGCTGGTGTTTCTTTTCTCAGTTAACTACGTAATTGTTATGCTATATGACCGATCACTTTGGAGTTAAAGGCACAAGTATTAGGATTTTCCTTGTATAGACACAGTCATCACTTCTGGTCACTAGTCAAGTGTGTGGAAGTGGATTTGCTAATTTTGCTGTGTTCAGGTTGTTTCTGGTGGGCAGGGAAGTATTTCATATTTAAAGAAAAGGCCGTCTCACGTATGGTTAAAACTATGAACCAGCACAAAACGACAAGTGCCAACATAAACCACTATATTCTGAACGCATTACATACATAAAACAGCTCACTTAAAATATACAATATGCGCAGCTATAACCTTGGCAGGTATGATGGGAAATATGGGCAGTGCTTATCGCTACAGAATTACATATCAAAGTTGATACAAAATTGCCTACTAACAACTACGCCATGGCCCTGTTGATGCTCTGCCCACTCCTCCTCACTACCTCAATCTGCCTGATGGATCATGGAGGTCTGGATCGTGGTCCATGCCTACTACCAACTATTCATACACTCTGTCATATTCATTGAATGTGTTTTAACTCTAATCTGTCCTTCTTTCATAGACAAATACAATTTTTGTTTGATTGCACCACCCTGGCCGGCCCTCTGGACATCTCGTGACGTCACAGTATCCAAGACCCGAGCCATGACTTACCAAGTCCACATTATCAAGTCTGTTTTAATAATTTTATTGATGATTTTTATTTTAATTATCTCGGCCATCCAAAGGTCTATTGGAGTTTAAGACTCACTCCTCCTTTTAATCATGAGGGCCTATGGGATCAGTATATGCAATCCAAATAAGATTGACAGTACTGTTAGCCAACCAGTATCAGCAAGAATCCATATAAATAAAACATGTGCAAATGGTATGTTGGGGTATGTGCATTGCTAGAGGATTTAGTTATAACTTAAGAAGACAGAAGAGATAAGGCACATAAAGACAAGAGGGATAGAGAAATTACTTCCGGTGGGGAAGTGAGAATACTTAAATATATGGGAATCCAAATCTCATACAATGGAATACATTGAAAGTGGTTTTGGGACAGGGATGCCTGTGTACAGATTGTAAAGCACTCTGAGGTAAATGTGTAATTTGTGAGAATGGGCTGTACAAAATTAACTGAATTGATTTGAATTGAATAGTGTGTGTGTAGGTGTGATGGTGTGTGTTGATTACCATATAGATAGCATTACTGAAGCCTGTGTGATGAATGAAGAGCTTAAGGCTTCCACAATACTGACAATTTACTTACAAAGTAAATGTACAAAGAAAGAGGAGGACAGCAGAGGATTATAAAGGTCATTGACACAATTTGATGGCCCAGCTAGCCCATCTCACACTCCCCACTTCCCGCTGTACAAGATAATGATGTTCGGAATCACATTGAATATAACTGTGAAGCCTTCAGGAAGAGCTGAGGTTCTGCCCAGATTCATCTGCTTTTGAAGGGTTTTTCTAGTTTTTTTGTAAAAGTAAGGTTCCCTACTCCCCTTTAGGTACAACCCTTTTAAGTCAGTGGTTCTCAAACTGTGGGGCGCCGAGGTATTGCAGGTGGCGTGGGGGGCAGTGCGGAGAACATCACATATTACAAAAGTAAGTGTAAATGTTTAAATTACGGTTACGGCGTTAACAGGTTCCGCTTGCGCATGCGCGATCGCGACATCCAAGGTCCATTGCGATTCAAGTGTAGCTTAGTAGTGTGCACAATGAAGAGACATTCATCAGGAAAATCACTTTGTAAAAGTGGCATCAGCTGATGAGCTCTTTAGGCTTCTTGACAGTTACCTGACAGAACACGGGTTGAAATGGGAGAGTTGTGTGGGTTTCTTCACAGATGGTGTCCAGGCCATCTGTGTCATACACAGAGAAGCGCTAGATGTGCCATGAAGTACACAAGGTTTTAACCAATGCTCAGGATGGTCAATTTCATAAAAACATCCAAGGAGAGACCTTTAACAATTGTTTTTGTTTTTGGCACAGTGGACACTTTTTCAAAGGGAACACCTCTTATCTTGGAGTTTGAGGTGATACTGTCACTGAAAATAAAAACGTTTTAATATTTAACTAAAATGTGGTAAGTTAATGTTTTTTTTGGTTAATATTGCACACAGTAAGTATATGCTTCATATAAGGTGAGAAATTAGCATACAACAAAAGATTGAATGTTGAAAGACACTAGAACAAGCAAACTGCACGGGGAGCAACAGTGGCTTGCTAAGGGACACTTCAACATGTGAACTGTGTCGAAGACAGTTATCGAACCTGCAACTTTGTGATTACAGGACGACCAGTCTAATCCATGAACCATGAATATGGGGAGGAGTAAACCATCCAGAGTTGTATTAACTGACCTCAATGTAGACCAACATGTGACGGTGTATTCAAGAATTGTCTTTATTATTGTTCTATAATTTCAGAAATATAAAAAATATATAGTTTTTGTATATTTAATATGACTATAAACAATGAGTAAGTGCAGACATAATAATGGAAGGACCACTGTGCAGGGATTCATTTTGTTGCTGTTCATC
The DNA here is from genome assembly GCF_029220125.1 of Pseudoliparis swirei. Lineage (NCBI taxonomy): Eukaryota > Metazoa > Chordata > Actinopteri > Perciformes > Liparidae > Pseudoliparis > Pseudoliparis swirei. The sequence continues at coordinate 9,166,966 of NC_079407.1, forward strand.
GTTTATTGCATCGCTTGCATTTAACACTTTATAAAAATGATACAGCTTGAAAATGAGGTGTAAAAATAGTGTTTTGAGTCGCCAAAAGCACAAAGGGCTGGTTCTAATCCAGAAAAGCCATACTGCTTCCACCAGTTGGGTTGGATCAAGGTTCTCACCACAAATGATGATATACCAGAGTTGGTTTGGAAAAAGAATGACATGCACAGTAAAATTTCATATTTGATTCAAATTAATTAAACAAGACAGGTGTTTCAACATCCGGCTAGAAATTATGTCAAAATCCTTCCAGAGGTGGTTTGATGGTTGAATTTCAAAAGCTTACACATGTGCCTTTTTAGGATCAGGTAGCTATCTTCTCCATAGAAGCATGTGATGACGAAGCATGACGAAGCATGTGATGACGTAATATAAACGGGGTCGTACAGCATCAAACCCGCGTTTAGATTATTGTAGTTTATATGTTGAATTTCATCATAGTTTTGGCTTAATGTTATTTTGAATGTACTTTAAACCTTGTTTTTATCATTGCTAAAGTTGTCAAGTAATGTCGTGTGTCGTAGTGCACTGGATCAGAGACAACAACCTGATCAAATGTATACCTTACAGCTGTAGAAGATGGTTTTATATCTCTGTCCGTCCTTCCCTTCAGACCTCCTTCCAAAGACACTTTCCAAAATTATCATTATGAATGAACGTAAACAACTAACATGGCTGTTAGTACTTACAGCTTTCTCTCATACCTGTGGGACTGACAAAGAATATATATCTTGGGGTGCTGACTTGCAATGTCCAATTTTCTTCTTTATTATCAATTAGTGTTCGCTGTGACCAGGACCTCTGATTATAGAGAGAATTCTACAGCTATGTTGTGAACTTCTGTCTCAACATTGCAGTAACAAAACTCATTTGAACTGGCTACAGAGTTGAACCTGAAAAAACTTTTATCTCAACACAGCCACACAGTCACTTAGACAATTCAGAATCTTCAGGTGTTTGTCAGCATTCTACTCAACCTTGATATTGCGATTCACCCACAAAGATAAACACACCATTACTCACCAGTGCGGGTGTTGACGGTGAAGAAGTTCTGTGGATTTCCGCTGATGATGCGGTAGTTGAGTCTATCAGTGGCAGCAGGGTGCGCTGAATCAGGGTCCTGGGCCTGGATCTGGATCACTGAAACATCCCGTGGAGAATTCTCAGGTACTGAGGGCTGGTACAGCGGCTCTGAGGTCAACGGGGCGTTATCATTAACATCCTCCACCTGGACAAACACCTCAATCATAGCAAATTGGGGAACCACGCCATGGTCGCTGGCATACACTGTTAGCCAGTAAGAGTCCTTGGTCTCGCGGTCCAACATATCCGTAGTGTAGATCACCCCTGGTGGAGGAAGAGACAAACAGAGCAATTATTTTCCTTTTTATTTAACTTTAATTTCTCATTATCCAGACATGGCTTGGCGACAGTAAGAAACTGTCTGTACTGTACACATCCTTATAGTTTTGCTCGCAGCCAATCACTGCAAGCATTTTTTATTAAATGTAATTTAGGATTGTAGCTTCTGCTGTCTGCCACGTGTGTCTGCCGTCGGTCTGTGTCTGTAAGTCTGTGTGTATGTGTGTATATATGTGTCTGTATTTATGTGTATCTGTCTATATGTGTGTGTCTGTATGTGTGTGTATATATGTGTATATCTGTGTGTGTATGTATGTGTGTGTGTGTCTGTGTGTATGTCTGTCAGTGTGTGTGTGTCAGTCTATGTGAACAAAAATGTATGTAGAATAAGTAACGATCAATTAGAATACAGAAATGTGTGAACAGCTTTGTGCCAAGTAGTTTTCTTTCTGTTTCCTTTTCATTCTGTCCCAGAACCTGCTGGCTGAGGGGACACCTGTCCAGAGTCTGTTTGGGTGAGGGCTTTGTTGTGCAGAACTTTCTTTCAGGTGGCTGTACACTCTGAAGCTCCCTTTTTAATTAGCATAATGAGAGGGTATCATTCTAAATGTGCCCTGCAGAACTGTGGAGAGGATCAAGAAGCCCTGCGCCAGATCATATGACTTCAGTGTGTGTGTGTGTGCTGCCAGGAGCTGCCCTCTGTTCTAATGCCCTCTCAACGTCCTTGAAGTCCACACTGCAGACTAGGGTTGGACTAAAGCTGCATCCCTGTCTAACATCCCACTTTGGGCTGTTGACAATCTTTGCATCCCAATACCACTTTCGAACAGAAGATTGTAGACAGCCAAATTAAATAGAAGCCTTTTTAATTTTTGTTGGTGTTTATTTGGATATCAATTAGTGTGCTGCTAGCGAAAATGTAATCTGTTGTACAATAGTTTGGTATTTTCAGTACGATTGTTGAACATAAGACAGATCATTTTCCAGAGGTTGCTGATATCACTGTAGTTCTTGGGATCAAATTGGTCTTCACTTTTGTGGACTGATGGTATCAGTCCTCGGTTCCACATATTGAGGAAGATCACTAAAGATGAGGTTATGTCTTCAAGATGGCGGCGGGTTTAGACGCAGGGGCCAGACACTGTCCGGTGTTTTATTCTGTTACAACTTGTTTATACGAAAATTGTTCGTCTTCATCTCATCTGTCTACGCTGGAATACATGTACAGTCACCAGGTTCTGTCAATCATCGGCAGGACCAAACTATTCAACACTCTAAACGCTGCACAAGCAGAAACAATCAAGGAGCTTGGATTATTCTGCCGGCCTATGACCACACCGGACTCGACTGCCACCCCTCCCCGGAAAGGAGTTGCGCAAGCGAAATGAGAGGAAGCAAAAGAGGGGTAAGCGCAGAGGTATCCGAGCTAGGTTAGCGACTAGTTTAACTCGGCCAGCCATACCATAATAAAATTGACCATATACGAATTAAGGATGTCTTCACTGATGTCTTTAATACTTCTCTGAGACAAGCTGCCGTCCCATCATGCTTCAAGGCCACCACCATCATACCTGTGCCAAAGAAAGCCACTCCGTCCTGCTTTAATAACTATCGTCCAGTGGCACTTATACCCGAATCATCATGAAGTGTTTTGAACGGCTAGTCATGGCACACATAAAATCCATTCTCCCCCCCACCCTGGAGCCCTTCCAATTTGCATACCGTGCCAAACGGTCCACTGAGGATGCAATCTGCTCTGCTCTTCATCCAGCCCTTACACACCTGGACAATAAAGACTCATAGCGAAGCCGCGGACCACAGTCGTGTGCCTCCCGGGGGCCAGAGCGGGCAACGTGGAGTCACTAAAATTAATGTTGAATCCGTGTGTGCTTATGCCAAGACATTGTCGGACACCGTCGTTTTCTCTGGCCCTCAACCAAATTTGCAGACAGACTAATTGTTTAGCCGAATGTCGTCTTTCAACTGCTGGCTGTCGAGGTGGTGCCCAGCGAATAATGTGGGCTACGTAGACAACTGGAAGACTTTCTGGGGAAAGCCTGATCTGATGAGGAGAGACAGCATTCATCCCACATTGGACGGAGCGCGTCTCATTTCTGCAAATATGACCAAGTTGATCAATGGACAGCCAAATCTGTGACAATGCAGGGTTCATGTCAGAAAGCAGAAACAGAGTAGCCCCACGCCCCTGTCATCCCTGTCACCCAGTGTCCCCCATAGCACATCCCTCCCCCGGAGCCTCCGCCCCCTCTCACCCAGTGTCCCCCATAGCACATCCCGCCCCCGGAGCCTCCGCCCCCTCTCACCCAGTCCCTGTCCCACGGCCACTTAAACTTAAATTAATTCTATCAAAAGAAAGCAGAAGAGGAGTCGTACACAATAACCTTATACAAGTTAACACCATTATTTCAGCAGTGCAACAAAACAGGACTATTAAATGTGGTCTCCTAAATATTAGATCTCTGTCATCTAAAGCTGTGTTACTAAATGATTTGATATCAGATAATCACATTGATTTATGTTGTCTAACTGAAACCTGGCTGAGCCATGAAGAATATGTCTGCCTAAATGAATAGACTCCTCCAAGTCATATTAATACTCAGATTCCTCGAGGCACCGGTCGAGGAGGTGGAGTAGCAGCCATCTTTGACTCGAGCCTATTAATAAATCCAAAACCTAAATTACACTACAACTCATTTGAAAGCCTTGTTCTTTGTCTTTCACATCCAACCTGGAAAACACAACAGCCAATTCTATTTGTGATTCTGTACCGGCCACCAGGTCCATATTCAGAGTTTATATCTGAATTCTCAGAATTTATATCAAGTTTGGTTCTTAAAACTGATAAAGTTATTATTGTAGGAGATTTTAATATTCATGTGGATGTTGATAATGATTGCCTTAGTGCTGCATTCATCTCATTGTTGCACTCGATTGGCTTCTGTCAGAGAGTACAGAAACCCACTCACAGCTTTGGCCACACGCTTGATCTTGTTCTTACTTATGGCGTTGACATTGAGCATTTGAACGTCTTCCCACAGAATCCTCTTCTGTCAGACCACAACCTCATAACTTTTGAATTTATACTACCGGCGTGTACTCCGTTAGTCAAAAGTTCCTACACCAGATGTCTAACTGACAGTGCTGTAGCTAAATTTAAAGAAGCGATTCCTTCTGCATTTGATTCAATACCACGTCTCAATATAACAGAGGACTCCTGGTCTAACTTTAGTCCGTCCCAGATTGATCATCTTGTTGATAGTGCCACAGGCTCACTGAGAATGACACTGGACTCGATAGCCCCTCTGAAGAAGAAGACAGTGAGGAAGAGGAGGTTTGCTCCCTGGTATAACCCTCAGACCCGCAAACTGAAGCAAACGTCACGAAAGCTTGAAAGCATATGGCGTTCAACTAATCTGGAAGAATCCCTCTTAGTTTGGCGAGATAGTCTTAAAACTTAAAAGAAGGCCCTCCGTAATGCCAGAGCAGCCTATTACTCATCAGTAAAAGAGAAAAATAAGAACAACCCCAGGTTTCTCTTTAGCACTGTAGCCAGGCTGACAGAGTCACAGCTCTGTGGAGCCGAGTATTCCTATAGACCTCAGTGGTAATGACTTTATGAACTTCTTTAATGAAAAGATTTTAACTATTAGGGACAAGATTAATAATCTTTTGCCCTTAACCAGTGCCAATCTGTCCTCAAGTGGAATGGCCTTGGAAACCGCTGTATGCCCTGGTGTATATTTGGATGGCTTTTCTCCCATCAACCGTGACCAATTATCGTCAACGGTTTCTACTTCTAACACATCAACCTGTCTCTTGGACCCCATCCCGACGAGGCTGCTTAAAGACGTTTTGCCTTTAATTGGCAGCTCTCTATTAGATATTATCAATGTGTCTCTGCTAACAGGCCACGTACCACATTCCTTCAAAGTAGCTGCCATTAAACCTCTCCTGAAGAAGCCCACTCTGGATCCAGAGGTGTTGGCTAACTACAGACCGATCTCTAACCTCCCTTTCCTCTCCAAGATCCTTGAGAAAGTGGTCGCAAATCAGTTGTGTGACTTTCTACATCATAATAGTTTATTTGAGGAGTTTCAGTCAGGATTTAGAAAACACCACAGCACCGAGACAGCACTGGTGAAAATTACAAATGACCTCTTAATGGCAGCAGATAAAGGACTCCTCTCTGTACTGGTCTTGTTAGACCTTAGTGCTGCATTCGACACCATTGACCATGACATCCTATTACAGAGACTGGAGCAGTCGATTGGCATTTCAGGCACGGCACTAAGTTGGTTTAAATCCTATTTATCAGATCGATCTCAGTTTGTATTTGTAAACGATGACGCCTCGATAACCACCAACGTTAGTCACGGAGTTCCATAAGGTTCTGTGCTTGGACCAATTTTATTTACCTTATACATGCTTCCTTTGGGCAATATTATCAGGAAACACTCCATAAACTTTCATTGTTATGCAGATGATACTCAACTATATCGATAAAACCAGAGGAGAGCAACCAACTCGGTAAAATTCAAGCATGTCTTAAAGATATAAAAACATGGATGACCTGCAACTTCTTGATGTTAAACTCAGACAAAACCGAAGTAATTTTAATCGGCCCTGAGCACCTCAGAGATCAATTATCTGGTGATGTGGTTTCTGTAGACGGCATTGCCCTAGCATCCAACACCACTGTAAAGAATCTTGGCGTTATCTTTGATCGGGACTTGTCCTTTAACTCCCACGTAAAGCAAATCTCAAGGACTGCATTCTTTCATCTACGTAATATTTCAAAAATCAGGCACATCTTGTCTCAAAAGATGCAGAAAATTGGTTCACGTTCGTTACTTGAGACTGGATTACTGCAACTCCTTATTATCAGGCTGCTCTAATAAATCTCTTAGGTCCCTCCAGTTGATCCAGAATGCTGCAGCTCGTGTTCTCACTAAAACTAAGAAAAGAGATCACATCACTCCTGCACTAGCTGCTCTGCACTGGCTCCCAGTAAAATCAAGAATCACTTTTAAAATTCTTCTCTTAACCTACAAAGCCTTGATTGGTGATGCACCATCATATCTTAAGGAGCTTGTAGTACCATATTGCCCCACTAGAGAGCTACGCTCACTAAATGCGGGACTACTTGTAGTTCCTAGAGTCTTAAAAAGTAGAATGGGAGCCAGAGCCTTCAGTTATCAAGCTCCTCTTTTATGGAACCAGCTTCCAATTTCAGTCCGGGAGGCAGACACAGTCACCTCATTTAAGAGTAGACTTAAGACTTTCCTCTTTGACAGAGCGTATAGTTAGGGCTGAATCAGGTTTGCCCTGGTCCAGCCCCTTGATATGCTGCTATAGGCTTATAGCTGCCGGGGGACGTTTTAGGATGCACTGAGTACCTATCTCCTCTTTTTTCTCTCCTTAGGGATGAATTTTCATCTCTCAATCACACGTTACTAACTCTGCTTTCTCCCCGGAGTCCTTTTGACTTCACGTCTCATGGGGTCATCGGACCCTATTAGACGGCATATATCCTATCTGCCTGATGGATCAACGAGGTCTGGGTCGTGGAATTCCTGCTCCTGACTACGCCACTGTCCTGTTGAGACTCTGCCCACTGTTGAGACTCCGCCCACTCCTCCTCCCCACCGCCATCTGCCTGATGGATCGTGGAGGTCTCCATCGTGGAATATGCCTACTATGAACTATTCATACACTCTGTCATATTCATTGAATGTATTTTAACTCTAAATCTGTCCTTCTGTACACATGACATCTATTGCATCTGTCCATCCTGGAGAGGGATCCTCCTCTGTTGCTCTCCTGAAGGTTTCTTCCATTTTTTTCCCCCTGAAGGGTTATTTGGGAGTTTTTCCTGGTCCGATGTGAGGTTTTGGGGCAGGGAAGTCTATGTGTACAGATTGTAAAGCACTCCGAGACAAATTTGTAATTTGTGAAATTGGGCTATACAAATAAACTGAATTGAATTGAATTGAATAAGACTTCAGTAAAGCCCTTACTATGGAAAACACATCAAATCACTCTCCTGATTATTTATTCCGCCGTTTTTGGGGTGTAACAGAAGCACTGGAATGCTACAAAGAGAATCCCCAAATTGGTTATCTTCATATTTTGATTTACCTAAGTTCAGTCAGTAAGTGTGTGCATATGGCACTTGAATGGCACTTACTTATAGTATTTTTCTAGTTTTGCTTTCTTGAAGAAATTATTAGGGCTGTGAAACGATTACAATTTTTAATCGGGTTAATCACAGGTTTTTGTGGATTAATCATGATTAATCACATATTACCGATATTCTCGGTATATTTTGTGAGAACATAGAGATTTATGACAAAAGACGGATATATACATTTATACATTCTTCTATACAATGGTGCTGCAACTCAGCAGTTATTTAGCAGTTTTCTTCCATATGGAACATTAACACATCTTCATCCTAAACAGAATGTTTAACCCTCCTGTTACCTTTCGGGTCAATTTGACCCCATTCAATGTTTAATGTCGGTGTTCTTTGGGGTCAATTTGACCCCAGGCTGTTTTTCACTGTGTCAAACATATAAGAAATATCAACTTTTTATTTATTTAAAGGGCTATTTAGGTAGTCAACAAACAAACATAAAGTACCTCACACTTAAACTTGGGAAGCAATATTAATTCTAATAATTTTCTGGAGGTTTTAATTGCTGGGGTCAAATTGACCCCGAGGGTAAAATATGTTAGTAAATGTAAAGGTAACAGGAGGGTTAAACAGAACATTTTTCTCTTGTTTGTCAACCATTAACTCCACCATGATACAATCTAAAGGCCTCTAGTCTTCCTCTAGCAGCTGCTGAGGCAAACTGACTGTGGGTTTTCTTCATGAACTGGGCCGTGATGAAAGGGACGGCGGGGACACCGCTGCAAAGCTGAAACCTCACCGGCCCGGACACGGGGACAGATTGACAAGTGACTTTTTTTTTTGCTCGGTCCAGATGCGCGTGCACGGAGCTCTGTGGCGCGCGAGACGGAGATCGATAAGTGTTAACGCAACGCGAAGAGACAGAAATGACATGCTGCTGTGGAGATACGATCAACAACAGACGTTCAGTTTAATAAAAGAACAAAGACGTGCTATAGAGAACATGTCAGGGGGCGGGCCAATCTCTTTAATGTCATGCGATCTACCAACACTACGCCGCGATCGACTGGCAGGTCGCGATCGACGTGTTGAGACCCCTGATCTACAGGAAGTAAAAGTCGTAACAAGGTTTCCGTAGGTGAACCTGCGGAAGGATCATTACCGATGAACAGCACGACCGTCTGCATGAGAGCGGACAGAGTTCAGATTGAAGTGGTGTATTGGAAGCTTATTTTGCAAGTGACTTTTTTTTCGTCCCGACGACCAACAACAGACGGATTGGAAGCTCATTCTGCGCATGCGTTAAATGCGTTAAAAAAACAAAACTAGTTAAACCTGTAATTGAATTAACTGAGTTAACGCGTTATTTTTCACAGCACTAGAAATTATACTTTCTTGATTCTCATTGTTCTGAGCTTGAACAAATGGTTGAATGCACCTATTGTAAGTCACTTTGGATAAAAGCGTCAGCTAAATGACATGGAATGTAATGTGTGTGTTTTCTCATGTTAACTCCTGGCTGCACATTCAAGGCTCCCTACAATGCTGGTCTTGTTGGAAACAAAGCTGAGGGCCTCCCCGCCTGTAAGAAATGAATCACTGTAGAATTGGGAGCCATAAATTCTCCTTCGCCTCCTCCTCTCTGTCTTTCTTTCCCAAAACCCAGCAGTTCACCCAGGGAGAAATGACACTGTGATTAAGAGTCTTGATGTAAAGAGCTTCCTGCTGAACAGAGTGGGTGGGAGAACAATGTGGAAAGGTTAGACTTTCAAGGTGAGTGTGTGTATGTGGGAAGTAAAGGCGGGTGTCTAATGATAAGCCAGATTTTGGCAGACTACAACACATCTATATTTACACACAACAGCATTAAGCCGCCCACCACCTCATTATTTTAGGTTATGAAACATCAGAGAAGAGAAAGCCTACACTGAGACACTACACACATGCACTTGTTTCACCACAAAGTAGTAAATACAGGGTTCATACACATTTTGACCAATGTATTCCCATGACTTTTCCATGACTTTAAAACAAATTTCCATGACCAAACATTTTGTAAAAGCTAGGTGTATATATGAAAAAGGGGCACAATGTAGTATTTAAACTAACAATGCAAAATCCAAAGCATACAGTATACCTTAAATCAGTGGCTCTCAAATGGGGGTACGCAAACCTCTGTGGGTACGTGAAGGCACTCTAGGGGGTACTTGAGATTTTTTTTAATGTAAGTTCATAGACTTACTTTTATATTAAGCAGGCTATTTAAAGTAATTATCCGAAAAATGTTGCATCCCTCCCATATTAGGATGGTTTGACCCAACCTGGCACTGCCGCCTTGAAAACGTAAACAATGGAGTCTGGCTGAAATGGAGCAGCGATGCTGCTGAAAACAAGGAAACGAGTGCCAAAGAAGAACCTGAGTCTGCAAAATCCCGTCAGTTTTCAGAGCAGGTCATCTGTCAGATATTAGCCTTGCTTCGGTGAGAAGAAATAGGGGAAAATGCTAACATTTCTCAGACATACTGTATTGCTTGTTTGTCCGACCCAACAGTCCAAAATCCCTAAATATTCAGATGTTGGAGAAGCAAAATGTTTGGGAATTCTGCTTGAAAAATTACAGAAATTATGAATGGATGAGCAAAACTGTTACGAATTCATTCTGTCAATCAATTAATTGTTAGAAGTTGTTGTCTGTAGAGCTGATGTTAACGTATTCACCAACGGGCAGACTTCAGAACCAGTCCCAGATGAGAAAACTTTCATGAATACCACATTTGTCCCGAAAAACTCGTCAGTGAAGTTGAGAAAATCACCAAATCAAAGACCAGGAGCTGGATTACTGACAGACAGCTCACAGACTGCCTCAGACTGTCTGTCTGTGCTTATGAACTAAGTACAAGCTCACAGACAGAGTTCAGTCACAGCCATCACACTGACTGGAGTCACATGACTTGATGGCATTGTGATGAGAGCTGAACTTACATGAGTTGCACTGATTGATCATGTTGTCAGTGTCGTGTTGTAATGTAAATAAATACAACATTTATATTGGTAGTTCATCCAGCTGCTCATTGCAAATGTGTTTTTTCTTGTTCATATTGTGTGCGGTGAACAAATATCTTACTTTTTATATTGCACTTAAATTCTGTGTTCCTGGTCTCATCAATTTGAAAGCTGGACCAAAGTGTTTTGATTTCATTCAATTAGAATGAGGCCAAATAAAAAGCCTCAAGTCATAAGTCCAGTCTGGACAGTCGTTTTCTCTCAACGCCTCAATAGGTAGATCTTGCCGGTCATGAAGGCGGAGGTCAGGGATCTTGGGCTCAAAAAGGTTGGTGACCACTGCTTTAACCCTTGTGTTGCCTTAGGGTCATTTTGACCCGAATCAATATTACACCCTCCCCCCGCCTTAGGATTAATTTGACCCCATTCAATGTTTAATGTCGGTGTTCTTTCGGTAGTCAACAAACAAACATAAAGTGCCTCACACTTAAACTTGGAAAACAATATTAATTCTAATACTTTTCTGGAGGTTTTAATTGCTGGCGTCAAATTGAACCCAAAGGGTAAAATATGTTAGTAAATATAAAGGTAACAGGAGGGTGAAACATTGAATCGGGTCAAAATGACCCAAAGGCGGGGGGAGGGTGTAATATTGATTCGGGTCAAAATGACCCTAAGGCAACACAAGGGTTAAAAGAATAATGAGAATTGGCAACCATCAGTGCCCCCATTACCTGCACAGTAAGGACTTCACTTTTCGTTACAGCATCGGTTATCGACGCTTGCTTGTTACTGAAGAGAGAGACGTGCTGCTCGGCGTAGCAGTTCCCCTCGCTGTGGTGAGATAGCCGGTGATGAGGATTGCTGTAGCTTTGCTAACAGCAGCGCTCTGATCGGCTGCCTTTCTCATGGCTCGTTAATGCCGCCTCTCCCATGTTTCAGATGTTTAATGTTTTGCCACCACACAACCTACATTGTGCTTGACCCGGATCTGTATCTGTTATAACCCATGACATGTACTTTTCCATAGGTAGAATGGTTAAACCTACAATTCCCTGGCATAGTGGACTATCTCGACCGCTTCCCTGAGCCACTGTTGCTATGGCCACCAAACATTTCAGTTAAGGTGTGTTCACTCGTATCAGAGCGTATGCCTGCTTGTATTTTAAGCGTCTTTCTTTGAAAAGCATATTAATTATTTCAAACTCAGCGTACATTTTAGAAATTTCCCCACTGTGGGACGAATAAAGGAATATCATATCATATCATAAATGGACATATGAATATAAATAAAATTCCATGACTTTTCTAAAAATGTTGGAATTCAATTTTTTTAAAGGTCTTTTCCAGGCCTGGAATTACTTTTTTAAGTTTTCCATGACCGTACGAACAATGTAATTACACACTTACTAAAGAGACCCCCCCTTCGCTCTAAAGTCAGGACAGCAAAGTTACTGCCTATTTTCCCAGCATTTACCCATGTGCCCCAGGAAAAAAGTGTAATGTGTAATTTTAAGGCAATAATATAGCACTTCAAATTGCTGCTGCGTGCAATGCTGTTCAACCTGCTGTAGTTAATATAAAAGAAAGAAATATACTTTTATTTATCTCCGTGGCGAAAATCTTTTCTGCATTTGACCCATCCTTAGTTATTAAGGAGCTGCAGTGAAGTGCCGGGGAACAACTGGGGGTTCAGGACACTCAAGGACACTTCGACATGCAACTATGGGGAGAGCAGAGATCGAACCGGGTACCTTGAATGTGCAATAATAGAACATGAATGGCAATGTCTGCAGTACAGTCAGCTCACACAGAAGCGTGATATATACTTTCTGGCCAATGAGAACGAGAAAATGTTACCACTCTATGTAAAGAGGCATGACTATGGTGGTGTGTGTGTGCATATGTGTTTATGATAATTGAAGTTGTAATTGTGTTTTGGCATGTTTTTCAGCAGTGTGGGGTTTATTTCTGGGGCTTGCCAAGGCTCAGCTAACGAGAGCCATAAATCGTCCTCTCCACTCTGCTCCTGTTATCTCCTCGGGACAACCTCACCGGGTTTACGATAGTGTGTGTGAGAGTGTGTAGCTGTGTTAGTGTTTGTTTGATACTGTATATAACAAGTCAAAATGTTCTATTGACGACCTTTGTCCTTCAATGTGGGACAGGTCATGAATTTAAACTATATAAAATTAAAATAGTCTAATATTGTATGTTGTTAATTCACCAAATACCTCCTCACGGTCCACGAGCTGTCCTTTCTGTATGTGCGCAGAAAAAAAAGCTGCTCTTCATCCTCTGTAAATGGGACATTATGTTGTCCAAACCAACATAAGAACATTTGCAGCCTGTCCATTCAACCAACTATCACTTTTACATATGCAACCATTTCCCCCAATAAAGCCAAATTAGAGATTTAAAAACAATGTCAACACCATAGCAGTAGCAGCCCACACACATTATTAAAAAAAAAGAGAGAACATTTTGCTAAGTACAATACTTGAGATAAAAACATTGTTAAGTACAAGTCAAAATACACATACACAATAAAGTTAACATCATTGGTGACTTTTAACTTTTGTTAAACACAAGTACATTTTCAAAGAAAACTCACCTGTCTCTTCATCAATGGCAAAACGTCCAAGTCCACTGCCATCATGAATGGAATACTGGATTTCTCCATCTCTGCCAGTGTCATCATCGTTAGCGATGACTTGGAGGAGGGTAGTTCCAATCCGGGTATTCTCTTTAACTAATCCTGTCATGGCAAACTGGGAAAAGTATGGAGCGTAGAGATTTTCGTTCACATCTACCACCTCCACCTCCACACAGGTGACAGAGAGAAGAGAAACAGGCCTGCCCTTGTCTTTGGCCGTCACAGAGAGGTTGTAGAATTGCTGGGTTTCGTAGTCTAGCTCTTTTGTCAGTCGAATAGCCCCGCTGGCCCTGTCTACCTCAAACCATCCATTGTAGTCATTGGCTAGAGAGTACCGGACCTGGCCTCCCAACCCTAAATCTGGGTCCTGGGTTTCTAACCATGCCACAACAGTTCCGACTGGAATATCCTCTAGAGCCCTGGCTTTGTACACATTGGGAATAAATCGTGGGGGACAGTCATTCACATCCTCTAATATGATTTTCAAAGTGATCACAGAAAACCTCTGGTCCCCTTTCTCTGCTTTGTCCCGGGCCTCAATCTTCAGGTTAAAAGCTGAAACAAACTCTCTGTCTAGTTGGCCAGCAACATACACTATCCCATTAGTGCAGTTGATACCAAACTGGCTGGTGCTGGTCAAAACAGAGTATACAATCTCCCCATTAGGTCCAAGGTCTTTGTCAGTGGCCTCAACCTGGATAACACCGGTACCTATGGCAGTGTTTTCGGATATGATAATTCTATAGCCTCCTTCTTGCAAAAACTGGGGTGCATTATCATTAGCATCCACTATATAGACAGTAAGCAAACGCCAGGCAGTTTTCTGTGGAAGGCCGAGGTCATAGATAGTTAGGTTGAGGAGATAACTATCCCTCTTTTCCCTATCCATAGGGAGAAAGACACTGATAAGGCCAGTCTCCATGTCAATGATAAAACAGCTGTCAGTATTTCCATCTGAAATAGAGTATAGAATCTGACCATTAAAACCTGTGTCCCCATCATACGCATTGACCTTGAAAACACTCGAACCAGTCTTTAAGTCTTCCTGCACAGCAATATCTGTGGGGAAAGCTTTGTCGAATTGGGGCGTTTGTCGATTAACAGAGAAAACGTCAATAAAACCTTCCTCAATCTTCGGCTTGGTGCTAGCTTTGGACTTTTGGAGTAATTTCTCAGCTAACTTTTGGGCTACCCTTGTTTCTTTACAGTTGAAACTTCTGGGAGGAGATTTCCCTTGAGCAACAGAGATGTTAACAAACATAGGATCAGAAAAGTTCTCACCATCTGTGGCAGTTATTTTAAGACTAAAGACACCGTTTTTTGGACTGGCTGTGGCAAGGGAATGTTGCAGTGAAAGTACGCCTGAATCAGGGTTTAGATTGAAGTACCCCCATTCATTCCCTAAAATGATCTTATATTTTACTAGCTCCAACTCATCTATGTCAATCGCAGACATTGTGGTAATCACTTCATCCACTGGGAAATCCCTGGAGATCACCCCCTGACACGCTACCTTCTCAAACAATGGCTGGTTGTCATTTACATTTTCCAGGTGGATCGTTACATTGACTTCACTCTCTCGTCTGTAAGGCGACCCCCAGTCAGATGCTCTAACAACAAATGCAAAGCTCTCTGATGAGGTTTCAAAGTCCAACTCTTTAGTAGTGCTGATGATACCAGAAAACTGATTGATTTTGAAGGGTAATGACTGAAGGCTGGAAATGCTATAAGTTATGTATCCATTTTCTCCTTTATCCTCATCCACTGCAGAAACTGTCAACACATTAGTCCCAACAAGTACACTTTCATTGACCAAAATCTCATAAGAGGCCTGATCAAATGTTGGTGGGTTGTCATTAGCATCTCCAATGGTTACCCTCACTTTAACTTTGAGCTTACTATCTATTTCCAATACCTCCAGATTAAACACATCCTGGGACACCTGAGTGAACCACTGAGTGGTTGAGATCGCACCTGTTAATGTGTTCATTTGAAAAAAAGCTGAATCTGCGGAAGGTATCATGATATATTCTGCATCATCAGGCTCTGGTCTGATTTTGACAGCTTCTACAATCGTGCCTGGTGGTGAAATTTCATTTAAACAAACATCATACAACTCCCGCTCAAACGCAGCCTCTGCTGTATGCCGTTTCTTGACCATAATCTGGAAAAGCTTGACGGCAGAGAACTTCTGTGGGGCTCCTCTGTCTTTAGCCTGCAAAGTAAGGTTACAGCCATAAGGGTAAGTCTCCCAATTGAATGACTCTGAGGCCTTTATAGCAAACTCGCCTTCCACAGATCTTTCTACAAAAAACTGCTCTGAAGGGTCTCCACCAACAATGACCACTGAGTCTATTTCTCCATTTAAGCCTTCATCTAAGTCTTCAACGGTGACCATGGCATACACAGGGTTTTTATCTCGCCCTGAGGGGCTGTGGGTGACCACATTCATGAGTGGGGCATGTTCATTCACACGCTCTACATGGACAAAAAGTTTGGCTGTGCTGCTGACCCCATTATTTCCATAGAGCTTCATGCCACGGTCTACTGCCAGGATTTCTAAGTCGTACCGATTCTGCTCATCAACATTTAGCTTTCCACTGAGAGTAACCATTCCACTGCTCGGGTGAACAGCAAATAGCTCAATTTTGTCCTTGAAAAAATAGTAAAACTCCCCATTGGAGCCTATGTCTGCATCAGTGGCGGTAACTTGTGCGATGCTAGTCCTGAGAGGTGTGCTCTCCGCTATGGTGACTGAGTAAGTAGTGGGTGAGAACAAGGGTCGCAGGTCATTCATATCCATGACCTCGACGCTGACTTTAGTCCAGGTCTCAAGGAGCGTCTCTCCTTTGACAGAGGCTTTTACTGTCAATACATAATTACTCTGAATCTCTCGGTTCAAGATAGCTGCGTTGCCACCTTTAGTCCTTATGCGCAAGAAGCAGAAGTCGCCCAGCACGTAATCCTCTGCCTTGAAAAACCCTTCGTCATCACCTGAAGTGATTCTGTAGCGAATATCCCAGGAGCGCTGGGTCAGGAGGATGCCCATTTTAGATTTACTGTTGGCATAGGTCCGTGCTGCTGAGTTCTCATAAACCGTAGCGTGGTAGACAGTCTGAGTGAAGCCCAAGTAAGGTCCATCCTGAAGGCCTCCCTTGGTGTTCTGGCCACAGCAGGATGGTGGCTTCAAGACCAGCAACAACAGCAGCAGGGCCAGGCCTAGGAGAGGGGCTCGCATCCATGCCCACTGGCCCATTTTCACATCCATCTCATCATCACTCCATCCTGTAAAGAAAGAGACAGACAGAGACAGGGGGACATAATGGTTAGCTACATATGGGATTTACAACATGTAGCTTATTTTATTTATTTTAGCCCTATTATGTCCATTAGACTACATAGATTGATTGGAAGTGGGGAGGGAAAGGGGTGTCTACAGTTACCGGGCAACCAAAAGAAAGGCTTCATTCATCCTTACATGGTCTCTGGACACTAAGATCAGTGTAAACAGTCAATTTCAAGTTTAAGAAAAAACAGAGCTGGTTTGAGAAGGAACACAAACATGGCATGGTAAGGAAGAGAAGTGTTACATCACAAAAAACAAACACTAAAAAAATAAGTGCAGAGGGCAAAATAATGGGCTGCTATTTTCACCCATTTCCTGAAATGCATGAAAACTTCAGCCCTGGGTCTCAGAACCATGTAGTATCTCCAGATACAGTTATGGTAGAAACAGAGAGTCAACTAGCTTCTTTTTTGATGTTGTTCTCTTTTTAAGAAAAAAGGGGTTCTGAAAGTAGGCAGCCACAGATATGTGCCACTCTGGGAGAAAAGCTGGATCCTGTAAAAGCCATGTTGTGGCCCTAGGAGTGGTCTGCATTTTGATAACTCTGCATTTTCCACCGCAAGGGATGGAGAGATGGGGTGGGAAAAGACAGACGGTGTCTGAACGCACCAATAATAACACACTGCTGAAGTGCAAAGCTAAATCTGCACATGTTTAACAACACATGCAGTTACACACGCAGACACACACCTCCTGCAAGAGTACACAATTTTTTTTTGTTTCAAACAGGAACTGATCCAGTTTTAATTTCTGACTCACAGACAGCAACAACAACAAACAACTTTTGGCTTTGCGAGCGTGACCAAAAACCACCTAATCTGAAACAAAGCAAACCAATGCTTAAGCCGGCATTTAAATACAATCCACCAGTCATTCAGGGAAGAAAGGCTGGAATCCAAACGAGTGGATTGCCAAAAACATTTCAGTTTTTGTCTGACCTTAAACTCTCATCTCAGTGTCAACTTGACTTAGTGACAGCGGTTGAGAGGACGTGTCTGAGAGTCAGCTTTAGTGGGTCAGTACATCTCTCCTTTGAAAAAGTAGCACAGGACTCAATGACTACAGGCCCGTCGCCCTGACCTCTGTGGTCATGAAGTCCTTTGAACGCTTGGTCCTGTCACACCTCAAGACCATCACCGACCCACTCCTGGACCCCCTGCAGTTCGCCTACAGAGCCAACAGGTCTGTAGACGATGCAGTCAACATGGCCCTTCACTACATCCTCCAGCATCTGGACTCCCCAGGAACCTACGCCAGGATCCTGTTTGTGGACTTCAGCTCTGCTTTCAATACAATCATCCCGTCCCTGCTGCAGGACAAGCTCTCCCAGCTGCACGTGCCCGACTCCACCTGCAGGTGGATCACAGACTTCCTGACCGACAGGAAGCAGCACGTGAGGCTGGGGAAACACGTCTCAGGCTCCCGGACCACCAGCACAGGTTCCCCCAAGGCTGTGTTCTTTCCCTCTGCTGTTCTCCATGTACACCAACAGCTGCACCTCCAGTCACCAGTCCGTCAAGCTCCTAAAGTTCATGGATGACACCACCCTCATTGGGCTCATCTCTGGTGGGGACGAGACCGCCACAGGTGGGAGACTGACCACCTGGTGACCTGGTGCAGCCAGAACAACCTGGAGCTCAACGCCTAAAGACAGTGGAGATGGTTGTGGATTTCAGGAGGAATGCAGCCCCACCCGCCCTCTCATCCTGTGTGACTCGTCGACGCTGTGGAGTCCTTCCGCTTCCTGGGCTCCATCATCACCCAGGACCTCAAGTGGGAGCTGAACATCGGCTCCATCACCAAGAAGGCCCAGCAGAGGATGTTCTTCCTGAGGCAGCTGAGGAAATTCAACCTGCCAGGGAGAATGATGGTACAATTCTACACGGCCATCGTTGAGTCCATCATCTGCTCCTCCATCACCGTCTGGCACCCTGCAGCCACAGCCAAAGACAAGTGCAGGCTGCAGAGCATCATCCGCCGGCCGAGAGGGTTATCGGCTGCAATCTGCCTTCCTCCAGGTCCTGTTCACTTCCAGGTCACTGAAGCGGGCCAGAAAGATTGTCGCTGACCCTCCCACCCTGGACACTCCCTGTTCGAGTCCCTCCTCGGGAGGAGGCTGCGTCTATCATGACAAAGACCACCCGCCACACCAAAAGTTTTTCCTGTCGGCAGTCGGGCTCATCAATGGAACCCGGGACTGACTGACTGTCACCCCAGGACTACCACCTCTTCTTCCACCTTCCTCTCTCCTCCTTCTTCCCGCTCCTTCCTCTTCCTCCTCCCTCTTCCTCCCACTCCTCCTCCCTCCTCCTTCTTCTTCCCTCCTCCACACACGTCACTTTAACATGCACTTTAACTTGAGGCCTCCTCCACACACATGCCACTTTATTTGCATGCACTTTAACTTAAACACACGCCACGCGTAACATACACTTTTAACTAAAACACACCACTTGAAGCACACACCCAAACACTTTCACATTACTTGTTGTCTTTCTGTCGTGTTGATTGTTGTTTGTTTGTCATGTCCAAATGTTGCACCTTCCACCAAAAAAAATTCCTCGTTTGTGTAAACATTCCTGGCAATAAAACTGTTTCTGATTCTGATTCTGATTCTGATTCTGTGGAGGCCCAGTAATTATGCTTCAAAACTGCAGTAACCATTTTAATCCTTGCTGATTTTGTTCAGTTTTAACTCTTCACTTACAGACTCATGGTATCTGAAATGCTCTGGAGTATTTGCCTGTATATCTACTCTATGGCAGGGGCGGCTTGTCCATAAGGGCGATTGGGGTGACTCACTGCCTAGGGGGAAAAGAAAAAAGAAGAAAAAAAGAAAAGAAAAAAGTCGCATTCTACCACTAGACCTCTGATCTGCCTCTGTATGTCATTGTCCAATCAGGTAACAGTCATTCAGTCAGCCTAAAGTCGTGCTTCAAATGGCCCCGCCCCTTCTGGGGCGACTTTGGGCGAAAAGAAAATCGCCCCAGACCTCTCCCATTGACTCCAATGTTAAACACATTTTTTTCACAAAACAGAGCTCTCAATGCATTCTCTATGGATTCCGGGAGGACTCGCCCCTCCAGGTCTTGTCATAAGTAATCGACGTAAAAGCGTATCAGTACGTCATACAGCTTCGACAGAGGCGTATTCAGTCGAGATGGCCGGTGTCAGGGCAACAGCAGCGATTCAATTCTTTCTTTGAAAGAGACTCCTTTCGGTCGGCGTAACAATGAAGACACATTGGCAACAATAGAAGTAGGACCTCCTAGACAGCGGTCGCCAACACGTCGATCTTGATCGACCGGTCGATCTCAGAGACGTTCGCTGTCACTGTCATGATCTGGAGTTTGTGTCTCGTTTTGTGTCTTGTTTGGAAGTTCTTGTGTCGTCTGTCTCCCTGTGATTGTCTGCCCTGGTCCTGATTGTTTCCTTCTGTGTGATTGCTGGCCCCACCCTCATTGTGTCCACCTGTGTCTCGTTCCCCGTTGTCCAATCCTCTCACCTTGCCTGTGTATGTAAACCTTGTTCGTCTCATTCCCAGTGTGGCTTCGTACTGTTTGGTCCGCGTGTTTGTCCTCCTGTTAGTTGTTTAAGATTAAATATTCGTTTTTGCAGTAATGTCGGCGTTTGGGTCCTCTCTTGCTGCGACAACCGTGACCACACCTGACAGAACGAAGCCACCAATAATGGACCCAGCCTTCAAACCCCAGATTATGGACAGTGCAAGATCCAGTTTCTGCAGTTTCCGCTGCACGGTTCCTGCCTGGCCAGCTTATGCTGATGTTCTTCTTGAGGAGATGTGGGAGTCCCTCCGGGCCCTGCAGTCAGTGTTGGCGGTTCTTGTCCCCGGTGTTCCGTCACCGGCTCCAGCCCCCGAGGTTCCAGTCCCCGGAGTTCGATCACCGGTTCCAGTCCACGATGTTCCGGCTCTAGACCCCGAGGTTCCAGTCCCTGGTGTTCCGTCACAGGCTCCAGACCCCGAGGTTCCAGTCCCTGGAGTTCCATCACCGGTTCCAGTCCCCGGTGTTCCGTCACCGGTTCCAGCCCCCGAGGTTCCAGTCCCCGGAGTTCCATCACCGGTTCCAGTCCACGATGTTCCGGCTCTAGACCCCGAGGTTCCAGACCCCGGTGTTCCGTCACAGGCTCCAGACCCCGAGGTTCCAGTCCCTGGAGTTCCATCACCGGCTCCTGTCCCCGATGTTCCAGTCCCCGGTGTTCCGCCTCCGTTCCGCCCGGCCCCGGTTCTCCCCATCCCGCCTCCGTCCCGGTCAGTCACAGTTCCCCGTGTTCCGTCCCGTCCATCCCCGGTTCCCCGTGAGCCGTCCCGTCCAGCCCCGGTTCCCCATGTCTCGTCGCCTGGTCCTGGTCCCACAGGGCCTTCATCCCCAGACCCCGGTACCCCTGGGACTTCCTCTCCTGAGCCCGGTCCCCTAGCTCCCCGCCCTTGTCCTCCGGCCCGCCCTCCGGAGCGCGCCCCTTGGCCTGTTTATCGTCCTGCGGCCCGCCCCCCGGACTGCTTCTGCAGCCTTGGACCCTCCTCCGGCTCCCCTCCACCCACCCTTGTGGAACGCTTGGGACGTCTGGAATTCGTCCCTTGAGGGGGGGGGTACTGTCATGATCTGGAGTTTGTGTCTCGTTTTGTGTCTTGTTTGGAAGTTCTTGTGTCGTCTGTCTCACTGTGATTGTCTGCCCTGGTCCTGATTGTTTCCTTCTGTGTGATTGCTGGCCCCGCCCTCATTGTGTCCACCTGTGTCTCGTTGTCCAATCCTCTCACCTTGCCTGTGTATGTAAACCCTGTTCGTCTCATTCCCAGTGTGGCTTCGTACTGTTTGGTCCGTGTGTTTGTCCTCCTGTTAGTTGTTTAAGATTAAATATTCGTTTTTGCAGTAATGTCGGCGTTTGGGTCCTCTCTTGCTGCGACAACCGTGACCACACCTGACAGTCACTCTCCAAAATAAAATGAAAATAAAATCAGAAACACATTGTTCCTCATTCTCGAACATTTTCTAAAGTCTCTAATGAAACGTTTTCTTCCTGACGATCGACGTCAGAAAAGATCTCCGCCTGATTTTAATGAACGCCTGTAAACGGCTTCTGTCAGCTGTGCTCCCTGAAAGAGGAACGTACCACTACAGGTGAGGCGCAGGGGAAATGCAGAAAGACCTTTATTGATAACTTCACATATTACACAAGGTCAAAGTACAAAGACATAAAACTAAGTCATCAATAAATAAATGTTAAGATGCCTGTACCTTAGTGTAAATGTTTACGTTACGGCATTAACAAGTTGCGCCTGCGCGACAGCCGAGATTCTTGGCGACTTGCCAGGTCTTACCTCTGTGAGTTCGGCTTTTCTGCTGTTGCCCTTCAAAACAAAAGCTCAACATTTAGCTTTTTTCTTGTCTGGTGGAGCAATCTGGTTTACTTGAAAGTGATTGCAATTGTATTTCTTCTATTATTTGAAAAAGCACAGATGCAGGAGTCACAAATGGGGATCTCATATTTATTATAATTATTTAAATCTTGTTGAAAAAAATCACCAAATCAAAGACCAGGAGCTGGATTACTGACAGACAGCTCACAGACTGCCTCAGACTGTCTGTCTGCTTATGAACTAACTACAAGCTCACAGACAGAGTTCAGTCACAGCCGTCACACTGACTGGAGTCACATGACTTGATGGCATTGTGACGAAGCTACACATACAGCTGTGAATTTTTTCAGGAGCCGCCACTGCTCTATGGATAGAGGAGTGTTGAAATATGTGGAAACATATGCGCGTGCACCAATTCCACGGTTATTTTTACCCAGAGTTGCATCTTTAAGGCATTGGAATGATGGTGTGCTCTATTTACCCAGAGTAGCGTCTGTCAGGTAGAGGAGCCTTACAAGCTTTTATTGATCCAGAGTTGCGTCTGTCAGGCAGACAACCATCCTTTATTTATACCCAGCGTTTCGTCTGTCAGGCAAAAGAACGAGGCTATTTAATTTGACCCAGAGTAGCGTCTGTCAGACAGAGGACCAATTAAACACTCTATTGACCCAGAGTAGTCAGTCTGTCAGACAGAGGACCGGTACAAAAAGGTTTGTGACCCAGAGTAGAATCTGTCAGGCAGGATCAACTACCAGTATTTTATGACCCAGAGCTGCACCTGGGTCATAAGATGGATCCGGTCTGCACTGACTTTGTCCATGTTGAAAGAAGTAATAGAGCCTCTGTCTTGTTGTTGTACAATATAGTGTACTCAAAACATGATTGGTTGATGAAAACATTCTATTCCGTCGAAGAAACTGCAGACAACCTGGAATATAAAATAATTTAAATTCTCCTTCTTCATAAGTGCATAATTGCCATGTTGTTTCAATACATGGAAACCCCACAAGCCTGTGCCTGCTAAATGTTTGCCACACACATCACAAGGGATAACACTGAAAAATACTATCATTCTCCACAGAGGACCCCCACTTACTGTCAGTTCCAAACACCCTCTCATTAGCTTTTCATTGCAGGCTAATTGGCCGTAGTCGTAGCTTACTAAGAGTAGTAGTTTAGCTAGGTTTTGTTGGGTCTAAGAACAGAACATGTGCTATGTTGTATTAGTTATGAAGCCATCTGAGGGACATCTGTAATTTGTTTTACTTGGCTATACACATTTTATTAAATTAAAAACGAAACAGATTTGGTTGAACAAATCAATTTACAGAGTGAGACAAGTGTGTGTACGCAGTAGAACATTAGTTCTACTGCGTAGTAGTCGTAGTAGTAGTACCTACACACATGACATTGTTGGTTTTCTTACGTGAAACCATATTCAACTTGATATATTTTAGATTTTACTTTGCTAACGCCAGACCTAACCATATTGTTATGTTGCCTAAAGATAACCAAGTCGTTGTGTTGCCAGTAACCTAGCCAAGTTGTTTTATTGCTTAAATCTGAGTATTTTTGAAGATCTTTAAGAGGTTGACTTCCTATTGGTACTGACACATCTGGATGATTGCCATTTAAATGATACAAATCAATAGGGAATAGGGACACAACAGGAGCGGCAGTGAGCAAGGCATTATGGTATTAGGACATGAATTCAAAGCTTCAGTAGAGGGCAATGCTGCGTCCGGGTTAGAAATATTTAACAAAAAAATTCTAGCGATGTTATAATTAATAAACTTGTTTATGTTCCTAACTGCATCACAAGTTATTGAGCTTGGCTGCAAGCTTCATGAAGATAGCTAGCTACCCATAGCTTTACAGCTTTCATAGCATCAGCTTATTCTTAATAATGTGACTATTTGCAAGAAACAGTTTCCCAATTAATCACGCAATAGTCATGACAGCCCCGGTTGGCAAAGTTATCAATGCCAGTAGCATAGTGGCAGCCATCCTACTACGTTAGAGTCATGACATATTGCTTTGGCTGATCAAACATGCTGACAAACCAAGCATCAGAAAGAGTTTCATAACACTTTTCTTTTCTTTGTTTATTTGTGCATGTTGTCTCTTTGTTCTCGTGGTTGAAAATTATTGAATGCATTTAAACATTGTGTCCTAAGACATAGCAACCACTACCAAGAATGCAATGTGCCATGATAATGTTGCCCATTCTTAATTACGGTATAAGAATGACAACTATTTCAGGTTTTTTGAGTCCATTCTGTGTCCTGTTCTGCTCTTGAAACAGACTATATACTGAATAAATATAGTTACATTATGGAAGACAACACAAAGAGAGCAAACAAGACTTGACCTTTTAAGTCTTAAGTGATATCAGGTGGTGGAAAGAATGACAGGATGATGGGGAAATCACTTAAAAGCCCAGAGAGCACTCAATAAAGCACAGGAGGAGTTGTTCTTCAAAAGCCAGTATCGATACTGTTAGCCCGTCCTGTTTCCTTTGGCTTTTATATCTTATAATATACATTTTAAATTGGTCTGCTTACCTACAAAGCCTTGATTGGTGATGCACCATCATATCTTAAGGAGCTTGTAGTACCATATTGCCCCACTAGAGAGCTGCACTCACTAAATGCGGGGCTACTTGTAGTTCCTAGAGTCTTAAAAAGTAGAATGGGAGCCAGAGCCTTTAGTTATCAAGCTCCTCTTTTATGGAACCAGCTTCCACCTTCAGTCCGGGAGGCAGACAGTCACCTCATTTAAGAGTAGACTTAAGACTTTCCTCTTTGACAGAGCTTATAGTTAGGGCTGAATCAGGTTTGCCCTGGTCCAGACCCTAGATATGCTGCTATAGGCTTATAGGCTGCTGTGGGACGATTTAGAATACACTGAGCTCCTATGTCCTCTTCTCTCTCTATTTATGGATTAATTTCCATCTCTCCATCGCACATTACTAACTCTGCTTCCTCCACTGAGTCTTTGTGACTTCACGTCTCATAACCCTGGCTGTGTCTGATGCCTGGTGGGCCGGCCTCCTGCCATGGCCCTGTTGATGCCCCCCCCCCCTCCCCCTCCTCTCTCTCCTCTCTACCTCCTTCTGTTTCGTGGATTGTAGAAATCTGGATTGTGGTCCATGCCTACTACTGATTATTTATATGTTCTGTCCTATTCATTGAATGTGTTGTAACTCTGTTCGTTCTGTACACATGACATCTATTACTTCTGAGAGAGATCCTCCTCTGTTGCTCTCCTGAAGGTTTCTTACATGTTTTCGTTGTGAAAGGGTTTTTTCTTTTTTGGGGGGAGTTTTTCCTGATCCGATGTGAGGTCCTGGGATAGGAATGTGATATGTGTACAGACTGTAAAGCCCTCTGAGGCTAATTTGTATTATTGGGCTATACAAAATGAACTGAATTGAATGTATTATTGTTATTATTAATATCATCTATATTTTTCATTGGTTCTAAAAAGTAACGGGGGAGAGGAGGTTTTTCGGAGGAGCGACGGTTGGTGTTTAGTGGACTCAGGACAGCATGCTATTCCGGCGACTGCTTCGCTGTGGATCTGGACAAGTGTGTGGATTACAAGCAGAAGACTGCACAGGAATACGGCCCACTGGGCCCACCAGCTAAACAAACTATGGTGAAGTAGCACAGGGTCAAGGAACCAAGTTTCCACCTGTCTTTGTTTGCTGGCTTTTGGGTGGTTGATTTTTCTTACTTTCTGTCTACCTTCTTTTGGGGACAATAAAAAACTTCAGGAATGTGGGGATCCGGGGATGGAATTATACTTTGTGAGGGGTTAATTGTTTGTTGTTCATATTTGTTGTGTGTGTTGCAGTATATGCTGCATTACATTTACTTTAATAATAACATTTGGTGTTCGCAACTGACTGTTTAGTTTCTTTTATGACTGTTTAACATTTGCCGTTCTTGGAGGTTTCAAGCATATTACGCAGTCTGGTGGCAGGGACTTAACACTCAATATCATATTCGTCCATTCCCTTAAAATAGCATTGTACTTTTCCCCTTATGATTGATTAGAAGGGAGCATTGTTACAACATAATAGAATGCAATACACAATGTATTACAAGACAATCCTGAATGATCCATCACAACTTCTGTGTATCTGAGAATCCTATAAATAACTTAAGCAACCTTTTCTTTCCAATAGCAGGAATTGAGAAAGAAAAGTCAAATTCTTTATTTATTTACCAACTGATAAATCATAAAATTGAGTGCTTTAAGTTCCATGCAATCATAATTTGACTGAGTACTGTAAGATTATCTTTCATCAATAAAAATACAGCCATTGTGGTAACCAGTGTTCAGTTTACTAGCCAGAGAAAGGAGGGTTACCAGGAGGTGTGTGGCTGCCCCGCAGTCAAAACCCAAACCACTGCATCATGTGGGAAATCACACACACACACACATACGCACACACACACACACTATTAATAGTGCTGCTACTAGACAACGGTTTATTCCCCTCTCCTCGCCTCTCTGCACTCTGTGTAATGCTGAGGCTTCCCCGGTGCACTCGGTGAAAGACCAGAGCGGTGCACCACAACAGAATCAATACGGCAAACATCAATTTGTGTAGACTTGCTGTGTTGATTTACACATGGATGTGAATGTTATGAATGAAGATTGGACACATACACACACACACACACACACTATTAATAGTGCTGCTACTTGACAAAATGGCAGCAGAGAATGAAGCACTGTTTATTGCACTTTCTCACCTCCCCCATCCAGCTGCCGTAGAACATGAGAACCCCCCTGTTTCCCTGCAGAGCCCACTGACAGAAAGAGAGAAGGGACAGAGGCGGATCAGAGAGCTTTAATCGGATAAAAAAACAAAAAAACGTCATTTTCAACCCTTTATTCAAAACAGGTTTCATATGGTCATGGAAAACCTGGAAAAGTCATGGAATTTTTAAATGGCTATTTCCAGGCCTAGAAAAGTAATTGAAAAAAATTAAATCCCAAAATGTTTGGAAAAGTAATGCAAATTGTTATATTCAAATGTTAATTTACATGGAATATATACTGTATGCTTTGGAATTCTCATTGTTAGTTTAAATACTACATCTTGTCACTTGTTCCAGATATACAGAGTTTTCACAAAATGTTTAATCATGGAAATGTGGTTTAAAGTCATGGAAAGGTCCTGAAAATCCACTGGTCAGCATGTGTATGAACCGGTCACAAACAGAATTGGCAGCGCTTTACTCTCCTGAGTTGGCTATTTGTGGGTTAAACACGTCATACGTGTCGGTGAGGGGGTGTGGCTTATCTCCGTTGCCTTTCTCCGTGTAAAAATATTTACCGCCATCCGCCACGGAATAAATAACCTCCACTCCGCTCTGGTTTCTCCTGCGCCGCTCTGCGCTCAACTTAACTTTTTGTATTCTCCGCGACTTATTGAGTGCCGTAATAATCGCGCGACACAACGAATCGATAATGAAATTCGTTGCCAACTATTTTAATTATCGATTTTTATCGATTTTATCGATTCGTTGTTGCAGCCCTAAACAGGATGATAACCTGCTCACTCCGAACACACTACAGTAAACATGGGTTCATTCTTATGCCTGACTAATTATAAGACACATTATTTTACGGGTCAAGGACTATGTTGTCTGGTTCTCATAATATGGTAGAAGTATGTGGAGTAAATTATTATTATTTATTTCCCATCATTGGAAACTTTATTCTCCCAAAATGTTGGCAGGCCTGAACTGGCCAACACCAATTGTACAATGGCACTTTTAAAAAGTATGAATGATGTTTCCTCTCTCTTAATCATCCCTGATTCCTTACTCATGACATGGCTTCAGTGGGACTATAAACACAGGGGAGCAAGATGGTGGTGTGATCGATTGTGACGAAGATAATTTGTATTTCCTCGTCCAACCATGTGTGTTGGGTGGTATTCTTGCTGGAATACACAGTTTTGGATTTATTTACAAAAACATTACCTTTTTTCTGTGGTTTGCATAGGCTGAGTAGTCCTTTTAATGACAGGTAAACATTAGTCATTTAGCTGACGCTTTTATCCGAAGCGACTAACAATCTTGTTAGATTCATACACCGTAGACACAGCTACAGGGAGGAATCCAGGGTTAAGTGTCTTGCTCAATGAAACATTGACTAGGGCAGGGATTCAACCGCCAACCCCCTGATTTAAATACTGAGCTGCTAACCAATGACCCACAGTCGCCCTAAAATGATCAGAATTTCTAAAATCAGTGTACGAGCCCTATATTTCAGTCTGATAAAATAAAAGTTTAATAAAAAATAAGTGAGATATTTAGAAGTAGTTAATCAATATCCTGCTCTAACTGGAAGCTAGTCTCGTATTTATTATTTCTTTACTCGTTGCAGCTTTTTCCTTTTATACCTTTATACAATAGAATCAGAGTCAGACTGGATCCACCCAGCTGGCATATTCGTTTTATGGATCTGATGCTGATTCTGACTGTTACATCATGGACCTAATGAGTAGACTTAATCTGCAAGCTTTCATGTCCTGCAACATTAAAATATCCTTGTGAATTACTGACTTATACATCCATCAACCCAGTGATTCATGAGGCTGGAAAAGGCAGGTTTCAATGTGAAGCAAAAGGCAGGCCACAGCTGCAAACTCTATACCATGTCACATGTGGTTGATTACTTTTGGAGATTACAGTTTGAACAGTAATAGTGGTTTTACTACAATGGAAAACCTTATTTTGTAAATTTTGGTGAAAAGCCACATACTGTAATATCATAGTAAACCCCAGTTACTTCAACAAATACATTTACATGCTATAAAATTACTTTTAAAGTAAAGACAGGATTATCTTAACTAGGAACATTTTCAGTCCAGATTTAGCATACTAAACATATTTGGTTGGTTGTATTTGCTTCACTGCAGTAACGATGTTTGATTAATTCCGATGGGGCTTAAATATATTATCAGCTCTGTCTGAGTTTTTGACAAGTATTGATCTATCAATCAATTAGGCAGAGCTGCTAGTCAAACACCAGACTGGATAGTTAGTTTGATAAACACAAGCCCTACACATATTTACCAACACAAGATACGTCCCAATTCTCTTAATTACATCCCTGTTTCCCTCACTTGGGACTAAAGGGTTTCCAAAAGGATTGTAACTGAAGAAATTCTGAGAAAGGACTGAAAATAATTGAGTCTGATATCTTTATCTGCATTTATATAGCACCTCTCAAGCCTGAGCTACATCTCAAGCGCTTCTTTTACCTGTCAACATTCACTCATTCACACACTGATGACAGAGGCTTCAGACAAGGTACATGGTGAATGGACTGTACTTTTCTAGCTTTTCTAGTCTTCCGACCATTTAAAGTGAGTGCTTTAACACTACTTCACCAATCCACACCCATTCATACACTGATGGGAGGAGCTACCATGCAAGGTGTCACCTGCCCATCAGGACGAACTAATATGCACATGCCATAGGCACAGCCAGGGGAGCAAATTGGGGTTAAGTGTGTTGGGAAGGACGACCCTGCTCTCCACTGAGCCACAATCACCACCTGCCCATCAGGATTTAAACTAATCATAGACACTGACAACACCGCTTTTAGGAGTGATGTGGGAGCATGCAGACTGCCGTTGTGTGTATGTTGTTTGCCAAACACATTTATTCAGCAGGTTTGTGGAACTAATAAGAATGGTTGGATTTCAGGATTACTGATATCATGCTACATTCAAACACCTTATACACAGCTACAGGGAGCAATTCAGGGTTAAGGACACACCGACTAGGGCGGGGATTGAACCGCCAATGCCCTGATTGAAAGACGGACCTGCTAACCACTGACCCATAGACACCCCAGGATCAGGAATTAAGAAGGATGGTTAACTAAAAGCTTAACATTATCAATTAGTTTGTGTTGTTTAAACATGTGTGCTTTAAGATTAATTTGTTTTTGATATATCTAACTAAAAGTTAAATATGCCAACTTCTAAAACATTATGAAGCTCTTCGGTGCTGCTCTGTAAAACCTGAAGAAAAAATGCTGTCAACTTAGAAGAGTCACTGTTGTCGAGACAGGATGTGCAGTTCAATCATGTTGATGTGAGTACCCGGCTGGGATTCGTCTACAGCAGTGGTCGCCAACCAGTCGATCTTGGCGATCACTGCTGTAGACTCTATCGCTCTCCAAAGTAAAATTAAAATTAAAAGTGTCTTCTGAAATGTTTTGTTACAGACTTCGGAAAAGATCTCCGCCTGATTCATGAACGCCTTCAAATGGGTTCATACACAGCCGAAGTGTTATAAGCTGTGCTCCCCACCAGCTCCTTTTAAGTGCATGCAACTGAAGAGACGTGTGCACAATTGACAGACTCCACAGGCAATACAAAAGCAACTTCAGACTGATTAAAATCATGTCAAAGCGGAAAGCGAGCACCAGTCGAGTAAACTGAGACCTAACTTCACCGGTGCAGATACTGTTGCTGAATGCAGATTTGTCCATTCTATCCAACTGTGGCTGTATAGTGCTTATTTATTTATTCACTTACATTTGCAATGTTCGTGTCATGCTTTTGTTTATTTTATGATATCACGATACCTCATAGAATCATGACTATAAATGTGAAATGTAAATGTTAACGATAAAAATATTGTCTCATTTATTATTATTATTTCTATATTGTGTGCAAATAATTTCCTTTTTATGTTGCACTGAAATTAAGTCATTTAGTGTGTTCTTGGTCACATTAATTTGAAAGCTGTCACCAAGTCAGAGGTCAGGGATCTTGGGCTTAAACATGTTGGTGACCACTGCTCTACAGTATAGACAGTTCATTTAAAACTCTGGCCCAATACACAGGTATGAATACTCGAGAAAAATTTAAAAAACTAGTTTTTTTTGGAACCAAAGTTGAACTGTCTTTTTCCTGTGATTGGCATTCACCACAATCCTTATAACACACACTTCCAGAATAAATACTATTTGACTGAAGTGTAGCTCCAAGGCAGAGTCCCTCACAGATAACACCTTTGAGATGACCTCCTCTCTTTCTTCATCAAACACACTTATCATAATGAACCAAATGAGCAACCATTTATGTGTCTCCAAGTCCTGGCCTCCACTACAAGACAAGATACTAGAGCATCAAGGACTACTCCTGCTTCCTCCTCAATACTTAAGAATATAAGTGGCCCACTCTTTAAGTGTGAGATATAAACATATACACACACATGCACAGACTGAGTGAAATAGCAGCGTTGACCTTGACGCCGCCTGAGAAGGTGCTATGTTTGCTCACGGTCATACCGCAGATGGTTAAGCAGTATCCCACACTTAGGCAATGTTCTGATCCATACATGTGTTGAATCAGAGAGAATATGGCTCAGTCTCATACATATTCATGTTCTGCAGCTCCCTCTAACCAACACTGGCTCTGCTACTGTGTGTGCATGGGATGGTTCACACTTGCCATGTTTCAGTGAAGCAGGATACATTTTTACCCAGAGGTGTGGGTGCTGCTACGATGTGAGGAGATACGCTTTATCTAACACACGGACGCACGCACCTGCACACACACTTACCCGCACACGCACGTACTCGCGCACACACACGTTACAGAGTGGGTGCATTGCAGAGAAGCAAAAAAAATTGCATAAGACTGACTTTGGCAGAACATTTACTTCAGTGGCTTAGAAGAAAGGCACGGGGACAGCTTTGAGGATCTGTGTGTGTGTGTGTGTGTGTCTGTCTGCAGAGCTGTATGCACTACAAGTGTGAGAGCTCCAGCTCGGTCCAGACCTCGCCTTGCGTCTGCTTCTGTTCCTACCGGGCCCATTTGTTCTGCTATGGAAGGTCTGATCCATTTAAAACGTACATGTGTGTATGTGTTGCAGCTTAGTTTTGGGCTCCCTGTGTAACATTATCCCAACTGTGTCCCTCCAAGTGTCCTTAGAGGTCTCAGGCAGCAGACACAGAAAACAAGAATAGGAGGTGAAATGTGAGAAGGAGGAGGAGGAGGAGGAGGAATGTGTTTGGTCCTGAACAAAAGAACGGTTTAAGATTGAAGCTCCTGCATTTCCTCAAATGGGTGCTGGATCCTGGTTCCAAACTATATCCTAATTATATTCGTTTTTCCAGCCTTTACGGCTCTCATTCAGCGGTCCAAGAAACACACCGACTAATTACACGCGTTGTAAATCATCTTATGTGATGTTACTTGGCTAATCACATACATGTATCCTGTTAAGCCCCACCGTCGACTCGAGTGCCATATTCACACACACAGGAGCGACCCGATAGATGGAGTCAGAGAAGTTATTTCACCTGGTGCTCAAAAAGGAGAAATGTGAACAGCATATGAGACCCTTTAAATCAAGAATGGGCAAACTCTAATATGTTAATTGGTCTCACAACCAGTTTAAAAGCAATATGTCTCATGTTCAGCAATATTAAAAGCAGATCCACTGCGAGACAAAGCACAGATCTTTTGAGCAAACGTACCAACTCACATCCGAAATCAAGTCACAGAAAAATAAACCCAAGTCAAGTTTATTTGTATAGCACATTTCAACAACTTGCAATTCAAAGTGCTTCACATAAAAGCATCAAAACATAATCCAAAAGAAAACAAGATAACAGAAAATTAAGAACATTCATAAAACACAAAAAAACTGTAAAAAAGCAAGAAATAGAATAAAAGTTACAGTGCTTTAGTGACCTGCAGAAATTGATTGATATTCTTGAATCTGGTTCAATTAAAGGCAATAGCAAACAGAAAAGTATTTTATATGGATTTTAAGGGTCTCTTAGGATTTTTGTATATCTGCAGTTTTAAGCAGCAGATCACGAATGTATTTGAAAATTGGTCGGGCGAAGGGCTGCCCAAGTTAGAAGGGCACAGGATATCCGTAGCAGCTCTGCAGACCTAGTGACCCCTGGTGGTTCATGTAAAAACGTGGCTGAAGTGTTGTCTCACCGAACAAGTACATATTCCCTCCCAAGTATGGTAGGAACTGTCTGAGCGCTAGGTGCACGGCCTGTGGTTCCAGAACCGTAAGCATTGAAAATAGAACTGTCCTCGGCAAGTCCTGTTCCACCACACTGCACCCAAACCTGAGAAGCAGGAGTCTGTTGTGACGATCTCCCGGCGGGGTGGAACCACTTCCATGGGGATACCCTCTGATGGGAATGCTCTCACCCTCTACAGGGATAGAGCAAGAAGGAACCGCTGTGACACCTGTCCTGTGCCTGTGGCTCCTGATGACCCAAGCGAAGGTTGTTAAGCCATCTCTGCACAGGGCGCAGCGACAGTAAGCCCAAAGAAACAACAGCTGAAGCAGCTGTCAATTTGCCCAATAGGCAAAGAAAAGAGTATGCAAGACAACCGCCTGCCCCCTCAGAAGAAGGGAAGGCTGCGGAGGATGCCGTCCACCCGTTTAAGTGACAGACAGGCCCTCATAGTGGCTGCGTCCAGAGCTACACCGATGAAGGTTATGCTCTGAAAATGGCTCAGAAAGCTTTCTCTATGTTCACAGAGGCCCAACCGGTCCGCGTGTGAGAGAGAAGGCGAGCAGTGTCCTGTGCGGCCTTAAACAGGTATGGCGTACAGATCAGCCAAATCGTCCAGGTATGGCAGTATCTTCACACCCTGTGATTGCAGGGCAGCAGTAACACACATTGTGAAAACTCATGGGAAAGTCAGAATGGAAGAACCATGAGAATAACGGCTTTAGAAAGCAAAACAAAGGAACCGTCTGTTGTGAAGCATAATAGGAACCTGGAAAAAGTGATAGGTTTTTTCCTCTCTATCACGGTCAAGGAGGCGAGAAATGAATCACAGACAACGTAGTATCTTTGACCAAAGCTTTGGCCAAAGGGGAAGCTCAGTCGCCTATGCTCTGAACATGACGACCTCCAAGACATTCCGCCGAGCACCCCTTTGGTCCAGCCTTTTATTGAAAGCTTAATCACACACACACACAACAACAAAGGAGAAGTGGAACTGAGGACAAGTTGACATATTCCTTCCGTCTGGTTTATTATCACTTCCTTATCAGACTCCCCAAACACATAACACAACCTTCTGGTGGGAACGCGGAGTTCGGGAAGCTCCTCTGATTGTTGAGTTTAAGATACGGTAAGCAATAACATAACATACATTTATATCTCTGTCAGTTCCCTCCTGTTTATGCTATTGCTTATTATTTAAACATGGTCAATAAGGGCACTCATTTTATTTGTCTAATTTCTAAGCAGCATGTGATTTACGTATTTGGGTTAAGCAGTCCAAGCAGAATCATGATTATTCTCTTTTTTCCTTACACATAATTTGTTAGTAATACCACACCAATCTCTTTGGGAATTAAACTTTTTAGTCAGCAGCTTCACATCAATAATTGTCTGTTCCTTGTGAGGAGTTTTACACAATTATGTCATACAAGCTTAAACCAAAAGTTTACGTTATATTTTCTTAAACGGGAGCATTGACAGGTCTTCCCATGTCATCATACATATGAGTGTACGCGGTCGTTTCAATGGGCTCCATCCGTGAGGTGAGCCCAGACACCGATGTTAGAGTATTGATTGCTCTGGTGGTTATCACACGAATAGACGGGATCACACAACTCAGCACACAGATGACGGTCAACAATCCCGCACCTAACATCGTCCCCGTTTTGATAAGGACTTGCCTCCATGAGCCGTTAAACAGCCAATCATACCAGCTTTCATATGGCCTGGGTTTGTGGTCGGCCGCCATTGCTCGCTGCAACTGATATAGGCGGCCGACCGCGTCGGTCATGTTCTGGGAGTGGACATCATCAGTAATATAAGTACAGCAGGATGTGTTCAGAAGGACACATGTTCCTCCTGTGGCTGCGGTAAGTAAATCAAGGGCCATTCGATTCTGCATCACCATGGACTGTGTTGCATGTGTGTCCATTCTTTCTCTTGTGACAGCAGCGGGTTGGTACCAGCTATGTCCCTTCTTCCTCGGGACCTCTGGAAACCTTCTTTTGC
Source organism: Pseudoliparis swirei (assembly GCF_029220125.1). NCBI lineage: Eukaryota > Metazoa > Chordata > Actinopteri > Perciformes > Liparidae > Pseudoliparis > Pseudoliparis swirei. The sequence continues at coordinate 9,201,953 of NC_079407.1, forward strand.
GGCGTCCTGTAACAGAAAACACAACCAGAACGCGCCTATCGCCATGGCCATGGCCGCCAAGACTCCGATAATGCAGGGTCCACCCATTTCTCTGCACTTAACTCTGAGTCTGGATGGTCTTCTTTCCGCTCCTTCTCCCTTGCTCCTCTCGTTTGAGTTCCTCGGGACCTCTCGCTCCATCACCCGAGCCGACACCTAAGAGCAGGGATCGTTGGTTTCTTCACTGACGTTGAGATGGCTGTCTTTTAAGCGGACAGCCCCCTTTGAAGTCAGTCTTCCCCTCTGCTCGTGGTCGTCTCGGGATCAGGGCACTGGTCCGGGATTTCTGTAGGGAACAGTTTGCAATGGGAAAGATGTATCCAGGTGGTCCTCTCGGCTATCTTTACAGCGGTTGCAGTCGTCAGAAGGACTTGGAATGGTCCCTCCCAGCGAGCGTCGCTCCACGTCTTTTTCTTGATTACGTGGATGAAGACCCAGTCGCTGACCTGTACAGACATAATGGGGGAGACAGGTGAATCTGGCAAGACATTTGCTTCCCTGACTCCTCTCCCCATCATGGTCTTCTTCATGTACTCCACTAGTGTTTCTTTCTCACCCACTTGCTCTAAATCTGGGTGAGTTAGTGGTAGGCGGTAGGGTCGTCCATGAATGATTAGGTTTCCTTGAGGGTTGTGCTTGATGCATGGCACACATGCTTTACAAAAAATTTTAAGTAGTTTTGTTCTATCATAGATACCATCCCTCCTGTTGAGACATGGCATTGCCCATGACTCAAAATAGCAACGGCCTTGAATAGACTTCTTGGTAGCCCATAATTTTTCTTTTACTTGGGCTTGTGCCCTCTCTTTTGCTGCTCGGACCCACTGTTCTGCTTGTTTTAGTTCGTGGTGTTTTGATTCGCTGAGTCTGGGTTTTTTGTTTTCTATGGCGATGGTTTTTAGATTTTTACAGATTGTTTCTATCTCAAAAACGTTTAGTTCGCCGGAAAAGCCGTATTTTGTTTTCCATTTTATTTTTCATTTTTTTATTTTTATTTTTTCAGATATTTCACACTATCTGAGTCCTGTTTGAACATAAACAATGTGTCGCCTGAAAATTCGCCTTCAGGCTTTCCGTGAGAATTACCCATTGTTTATGGTGTGATCGTATAGTATTAGTACATTTCCTTGTTTCTTTACCCAAACCTGTCAATCTGTGGTTGTCTAATTGAACAGGTCGTGCGACGCTGATTCAATAGAGTCACAGCATTCATTCACAAACAAATATAAACAAACAAAGCTAAACAAACACATAGTTCTCCCACAAATATGTATTAGTTCAACACACTTATTTTTACGACGCGTAATCAACCTTTATTTTTCGCAAAAAGGGCAAAAGCTTATTTTTACGACGCGTAGTCAACCTTTATTTCTCGCAAAAAGGGCAAAACCATACGTACTTTGTCTGGGTCAGTCTCCCTCTGTCTTCCGATCCGCCGGATCCCGTCAATCCACGACTGGATCTCCTCTCTGCAGAAATTATTATCCACTGCTGAGCGGTCTCTTAATCCGATGATCAGTCGGGGCCTTGCACAGGTGTCAGTGGCTCCGCAGGAAAAAGAAAAATCCAGCCGATGGGTATGTTGGGATCCGGGTCACGGCACCAAGTTATGATAGGTTTTTTCCTCTCTATCACGGTCAAGGAGGCGAGAAATGAATCACAGACAACGTAGTATCTTTGACCAAAGCTTTGGCCAAAGGGGAAGCTCAGTCGCCTATGCTCTGAACATGACGACCTCCAAGACATTCCGCCGAGCACCCCTTTGGTCCAGCCTTTTATTGAAAGCTTAATCACACACACACACAACAACAAAGGAGAAGTGGAACTGAGGACAAGTTGACATATTCCTTCCGTCTGGTTTATTATCACTTCCTTATCAGACTCCTCAAACACATAACACAACCTTCGGGTGGGAACGCGGAGTTCGGGAAGCTCCTCTGATTGTTGAGTTTAAGATACGGTAAGCAATAACATAACATACATTTATATCTCTGTCAAAAAGGCATCCTTTAAGTCGACAGACGTGAACCAATAGATTCTGGAGACGACACGAAGGACGTCTGCTGTGCTCAGCATGAGAAAAAGGCAAGATGTGGCGCCTCCGAGTCTGTGGGGTGTGGACACGGCCCCGCGAAGACCAGAGAACTGTTGCCTGGTCTCTCCTGTAAAGCAGCTCTTCCGATTTGACTAGGACAGTATGGAGGGTCCTCCTTCATGTCTCCGACAAGGGTGCTTGCGCCAGCTACACAGCTGGTCTGAACCCTGGTGGGCATTAGGCATTGTTGTAAGCACGGGAAAATGGTCGTTTGTGAACCAATTGGGCTCCGGTCATCCAGCCTCAGAGTCCTTTTGGGAAAGAAACTATGGTTGCAATAGTTAGCTCAATGGATGACATGGGCCTAAGGCCACATTTGTCCACATGCTGCATGGACGCCAGGGTTCGTCCATCAGCCGTAAGATGGGAGAGAGCAGCGGTGTCTCTGTAGCATGCGTGCAACTCACTCAGATAATCTTTGGAGGGAGGGACAGAAAAGGTGGCACGGGCGAGATTGAGCCTGAAGAACGCACTAGCAAGTTGGGGTTCATGCGAATGACAGACCCGATGGAGCTGTCGACTGCCCCCTCCGAAGGACTAAGGTCTGAGGGGTGGGAAACCGGGCCCAGAAACATGGGTGGGCCATTCGTCACTGTATACAGTAAAGAGATTGGTGGATGCTGCCACTGAGATAATGTCCTCCTCTGGGAATGGACAAGCCACGGGTGGATCTGAGCCACGACTCTGGGGGAACCCTGCTTCCCTAATCTGTGTGGGCTATTAAGTCAGTCCAAGCGGGGGTGCTCTGCTGACTTCTAGAGAGGAGGTAGGGAGCGGTCGGTAAGAGGGAGCAAGGACACTCCCCTACCCGTATGGCAGCGTTGATTGCTGGGGCCCGAGCAGGAGCTTGAGCGAGAGTACTCTGCTACTGTGGCCCGTGTCATGTGGAACAGGTCGGAGACAGTTCATCCAGTGAGGGGAGAGTGAGAACACTGTCCTCACTAGCATGGTAGCTGTGATTGCTAGGGTTGCAGGAGTAACCTGAGCGAGAGCACTCTGCTACTGTGGCCCAGGTCCTGTGGAGCAGGTCCGAGACAGTCCGTTTTTAGCGCGGACACCTCTTCAATACAGTAGCTGTGATTATTGGTGTCCTACCTGTAAACTTAAGCGAAAGCATTCTGTTGTTGTGGAAACAGGTTCTGTGGAGACAGTTTAGAAAACGGCCCGTCTTAGTGAGAGGAAGTGAAGACACTCTCCTCATTAGACTGGTAGCAGTGATTACTGATGTCCCAGCAGTTCACCTAAGTGAGCGCACTCTGCTACCGTGAGAACCTGGCCCAGTGGAAACAGTTTAGAGAACAGCCTCTCTAGTGAGAGGAAGTGAAGACACGCTTGACTAGTACGGTAGCTGTAATTATAAGCATCCCACGAGTAAGCCTGAGCGAAAGCACTGTGCTACGGTGGAAGCAGGTTCTGTGGAAACAGGTTAAAAACCGTCATAAGTAAGTAAGTAAGTAAGTACCCTCTCCACTAGTATGGCAACTGTAATTACTGTTGTCCTCCAGTAAGCCTGAGCGAGAGCTTTGTGCTACTGTAGACACTGATCCCGTGAACACAGGTCAGAAACAGCATGTCTAGTGAGAGAGAGTGAGGACACTATTCACTAGTCTGGTAGCTTTCAGAATTAGCGTGGAATCAAGTTAGCCTGAGTGGAGACACTCTGCTAGCTATAACAGCGGCAATGACATGGAGGTAAATGTACACTCTATCAGTATCGATTTATAACCTCATTAGCTCCACCAGTTAGCCTGAGCGGGTCACTCTGCTCACTGAAAGCCGGTCGCGACAGTGTAGCAATCAATTAGCAGGAGTGAGAGGGCTCTGCCAACCGTGGAATCTGCCGTCGTAGAAAACAATGTTCTTCGATCCCACCTGTGGATGCTTTACGGCGTTGAAGTGGCCAACCTGGTGAAGACCGGAGATTGGTGTGTCCTCCGGTCAGCTCGATCCGAGCGTAGAAAACTCCCTCCGAAGAGGGACAGCTTGTTGCAGCCTTTGGAGGGCGAGAAAACGCGCAACTCCGACCAGTGGTCACAAGGCTTACAGGACGAGCTTTAGCTGAAGCTAACATAGCAGTAGTCCTGCGTAGCGAGACGATGAAAAAGGACTGATCTCGGGATGACACCGGAACTTATACCCGGCGGGGGGTCATCCGAGGTTAAAGGTGACTTTGTTGTTAGTTATACTCGAACTGCGTGTGTGCGAGACGGAATATATCCAGTACTAAGCACCACCTCTGGCGGTCCGGAAGGATGAACTAGAACAAGGATATAATATCTTGGCTCTTTTAAATGGCATCGCTTGACACCTGAATAAACTGAATTTATAGCTGCAGGACAATTCAGTTAAATTAATATTTCTGAAATTAATTACTTTTTTCTAAGAGTAAAAATGTTTCTGTTATAATATGCAACCTTTATTTTACTTGAAATAATAGCAGATATTGTATTTATTATTGGACTTTGTATTATTTAGAATTAACTTTTTTTTTGCTCCATCCCGAGACGGAGAGCCGAGAAGTGTTAACGCGACACGTAGAGACAGAAATGACATGCTGCTGTGTAAATACAACCAACAACAGACGGCTGTTTAGTTTAATAAAAGAACAAAGACGTGCTATAGAGAAAATTATAGGGGGGCGGGTCAATTTTTTTTAATGTCATGCGATCTACCATACTACGCCGCGATCGACTGGTAGGTCGCCGCGATCGACTGGTTGGTCGCCACGATCAACTGGCAGGTCGCCGCGATCGACCGGTCGACGTATTGAGCACCCCTGGTCTAGATGTTATTCAATTGAACTATTTATTTATCATGACAATCGGTTGTTGACTATACGGACATTTATACAACTGTCGGCTACTTCAACAAATATGGCACAAAATTTTATTGCACAAATGTGACATTATTGTGATGTTCCGGATCTTTGAATGAGGAATTCCGCTCTAACTAGACCTCGCTGAATTTGAGTTGAATAACCCTGCTCTATCCATGTACCTTTCCAGTGATTACTTGTAAGAATGCATGTCATGGCACAGGTCAACATGGTTGTATGCAGTGGTGAAACATTAATACCATCCTTGACTAAAAGACCAATTCAAACATTTTGAGAGGATACTCAGAATATCATGAAAACAAGCATTGGCTCTGCAGAAAAACTGCATCTGTGTAGTTTATATTATTATCATAACATTATTAGATTAACAACAATAACTAAAAGCTATTTAACAGCACGATGCCTGTGTATGACATATCACAGGATTTATACTTTTTTCTTCAGCATGAGCATGGAAGTTGACTTGCCAGTCATCTCCAGAACCGGCTGCATGTTCTTGAGGTGATCTGCTGATGCGCCCCCCCACCCCTCTCTACCTTCTTCTGTTTCATGGATTGTGGAGGTCTGGATCGTGGCTCATGCCTACTACTAATTATTCATACATTTATGTCATATTCATTGTGTTGTAACTCTGTAATGCTGTTCATTATGTACACATGTCATCTATTGCTTCTGTCCATCCGGGGAGAGGGATCCTCCTCTGTTGCTCTGCTGAAGCTACTAACATTCTAACAACTAACATTCACACACATACACCGTAGGCACAGCTACAGTAGCAATTTAGGGGTTAAGTGTCTTGCCCAAGGACACATCAACATGCTCTAGCAAAGCCAGGGATCAAACTACCGATCCTCATTTCAGTAGTGTTAAAATAGAGAAAGAATATTAAGATCTTATTATTTAATTTTTTCTCCAGCCAATAGTTTGAAATGATAAATTGACCTACACTTTTATACCACTGTTCTAGTCTTCTGACAACTCAAAGCACTTCAACACTACATGATCTCATTCACCCATTCACACCCATTCATAAACTGATGGGAGGAACCACCTGCCCATCAGGACTAAATTACATGCATACAGATCCACACACCGTAGTCACAGCTATGGGAGCAATGTTGGGGTTAGGTGTCTTGCCCAAGGATACATCAACATGGACTAGCGAAGCCCGGGATTGAACCGACAATTCTCTGATTGAAGGATAACCCTGGTATCACCTTCTGAGCAGTGCCCACATGTAGTTTCAGGAACGAAGAGGGGAAACAAAAAAGGAATCTGTAACAATAGTCAAATGACACGTTTTTGGAAGTTTTTGAAATGGAAATGTGAAAAATGTTAACTGGTTATTGTGATCATGAGAAGAACACTGATTGGCTTACACACACTCTCCACATCACCATATTTCTAAAGTCAATTAAAGCATGTGAGCCAGCAGTATTTTAGAACTTAGAGGTACTGTATTGAATAATATCAGACTTCACTGAGAAACTGCAGCCGATCTCCACAGTATGAGAGTGTTCAAGGCCTATTTTAGTCCTTAGTGTGGGTGGATTTCTCACTGGGCTGCTTGGTGCAAAAGAGAAGCTTGAAGCCATAGCAGCCACGTGTTGAGGTCAGACAAGACGAATGGGACCAACCAGGACAGGCTGACAAGATATTGGGAGAGAACAGGATACTCTTGAGCCCGGTTAAAGCTTGTTGATGCCAACCATGAGACATTTAGAGAAGATCTGAGGGTTCCAGATCTTCCTGGGTGTAAATTACAGCCTTCACTATAACTGCTGGCTTGGTAGTAACGAGTGGTTGTCCTCGTGGGGCTGAGCAAAGGCTCAGGACTTCAGACCAGGCCTCTGCAGAGGGAACACGAGTAGAATCCGCCAGGTATTTATAGCTCTGACCCAAAGGAGCTGCTCTCATTAGGACCATGCTCCTGTTTCTGAGTAATCGCCTTGTCGGTTGTTCAGACATAATACAAGTTATATTCATGCATATGCGATAACGCGCATTGATTTACCCATTTCCAATGTAAAAACAGCTGCTTTCATAGAGGATAATTGAGCAGGAACATCTGGACAAGAACTTAACTGCAGGGTCAACCCCCATTTTAAGTGCCCTCATGTGTCCATATAATCCTCCATCTCTCAAAGATCATGTTTTCCACAAACAGATTCCAGATCAGAAAGGCTCTCTTTGTTGTCAAACCTGAATGCAGTCTGGAAGAATGTAGACCACAGTCATAAAAAGTATGACTAAATACACTGACATTAAACAATACATCAACACAAAGGCTTAAATTGGCTCTTTTGGTCACTCTCTCAGTCACTCAAACACAACAAAAATATCACACAATAAATCCCTGCCGTTCTCATTCTCACCTGAGCAGACACCCAAAGAACTAGCAGCATCTGATAGGACTGACTCTTTTTAATACACATAAATACTGTATGTTACTGGTTAAGAGATTGACAGAGTTGCGGATGCAAGGCCAAAATGAAAACCTGCTCACGACCACAGACAATATAAATGGATTCCGTTCAAAAGTGTACCTCTGGCAACAATATGTTGAAAGAGCCAATCTTGACATGTTCCCCCTCACCCAGAAATTACAAGGAGATGTCAACACTGCTGAACTATGTGAGACAATAGGTAGACACTTAACAACTCTCGAGGAGAAGTTGTCATTTTATTTCCCCTCAACCGCCACTGAATGCCTTGACTGGGTTAGGGACCATTATAGCTCAGCAACAGTTTTTGGAAAGGACATGACTTTAGGACGAACTAACTGATCTGAGACAAGACCGTGGTTTAAAGCTGAGCTTTGCTGATTTACCTTTGGACAGTTGTTGGTTGACTGTTGCTAAGGAGTTCCCCATTGTGGCAAACAGAGCAATTTCAACATTGCTCCCATTTTCCACAACATATCTGTGTGAGATGAGCTTTTGCAGCATGGCTGAGATAAAAACTAATAACAGAGAGAGACTGAGAGTTGAAAAATAGCTTTGTGTGTGCCTTTCTTCAGTTTCTGCCAGGAAATCAGCTCTCTGTTCATCCAAACAGGCACAGTTTTCACACTGAGTAAATATCAACACATAAAGAGACTTACATTGCTGGCATATGCTATATTATGCTATATAATGTGACCCCGTTTTTGGTTGTTGGTGTGCCGCGGGATTTTTTTATTGTCAAAAATGTGCCGCGGCTCAAAAAAGGTTGAAAAACACTGCATCAGGTATCTGACTACTATATTTATTTCATTTTTTTATTATTCTGTTTGTACTATTTCTTAATGTATGTATCACGTCAGGTTTAGCACGTTTTGTATGTATTACATGTTGTCCTTTCTGTGGAACATACGAAGATTAGCGGTCGCTAAGCCGTCAGCTGATGAGGATCTAGTAAATAAACTAAACTACAGGACCCTTATGGGATGTTGCAGAAAAAAAACAGACCTTTGCAAAATACAAAATTGGAATCAACCAAGAAAAATTGGTTCACACGTTCGTTACTTCGAGACTGGATTACTGCAACTCCTTATTATCAGGCTGCTCTAATAAGTCTCTTAGTTCCCTCCAGTTGATCCAGAATGCTGCAGCTCATGTTCTCACTAAAACTAAGAAAAGAGATCACATTACTCCTGCACTAGCTGCTCTGCACTGACTCCCAGTAAAATCAAGAATCACTTTTAAAATTCTTCTCTTAACCTACAAAGCCTTGATTGGTGATGCACCATCATATCTTAAGGAGTTTGTAGTACCATATTGCCCCACTAGAGAGCTGCGCTCACTAAATGCGGGGCTACTTGTAGTTCCTAGAGTCTTAAAAAGTAGGATGGGAGCCAGAGCCTTCAGTTATCAAGCTCCTCTTTTATGGAACCAGCTTCCAATTTCAGTCCGGGAGGCAGACACAGTCACCTCATTTAAGAGTAGACTTAAGACTTTCCTCTTTGACAGAGCTTATAGTCAGGGCTGAATCAGGTTTGCCCTGGTCCAGCCCCCTGATATGCTGCTATAGGCTTATAGCTGCTGGAGGACGTTTTAGGATGCACTGAGCACCTATCTCCTCTTTTCTGTCTCCGTATGGATGAATTTTCATCTCTCCATCAACAATTCTCGGCTCGCGCGACAGAGCGATGCGCGCGCCGGCATCGAAGCTCTGCGGCGACCGCGATCGACATATTGAACACCCCTGCATTAAAACATTAAAGAGCCGAGAGTTTTTTTCAGCGTGAGAAATACGATGTGTGGCGGGAGTGCGTGAGTTAGACCGAAATGCGTGAGTCTCACGCTCAATGCGTGACACTTGAGAGCCCTGCATTGCTCACCAGTGCACGCGCCAGCATCGGAGCTCTGCCGCGCGAGCCGAGAGAAGAGTTGTTGACGGGGGGGGGGGTGCAAGTGACTTTTTTTCATCCCGATGTGCGCGCACACGCCGGCATCCGAGCTCTGCGTGTCGCGTTAACACGACTCCGATCTCCGTCTCGCGCGCCGAGAATTGTTGACGGGGGGGGTGGGGGGGGGGCGGGTAGACGAAAATTACAGGGTGACGGGTGGAGATTTCCCCCTGTTATAATAGGAGGGGAAACACTGGAGTTGATAAGCGTGTCTTCTTGTCTGATCAATACGCAACTGTGAGGTGCGCGAATGGACCGAGCGGCCAGCTGCTGATCACTCATTCAACGAACAGACGGTGACCCAGGAAAAACCCTGAATGTATATATGGGATTAATCATGATTAATCCACAGAAACCTGTGATTAACCTGATTAAAAATTGTAATCGTTTCACAGCCCTAATTTTAACTCTAAATCTGTCCTTCTGTACACATTACATATATTGCAAATTTGTAATTTGTGAAATTGGGCTATACAAATAAACTGAATTGAATTGAATTTCGATTGGTACTTTTCGAGATAAAAGCATGTAAAAAGCTTGTAACTGAATATGTATTATCAATGTTAGAAGTGTACCAACATTGAACTCAAAAGCCTACTTCAACTCAGAGACCAAATTTACTGATGCTGTGATTGAAACAGATTTTGAGCATTTATGAATGTTGATGTGACTGAGTTGCAACAACTGAACCGTCACACTCCGATGAAAAGCAATGCCTGCCTGGTATGGACAGAGTCAATCCAGAGCAATCCTGTTTATCCAGGAATGTGCTGGTTCATATGGTGCCTCCTCCTCTTCTCTTGTCTGTGCTTCTGTGTAGAGCTGCATAAACACAGATGACACACCTAGTACACTCTCTCTTTGCTTCTGACCCTGCATCTGTGTTTAACTCCTCCTCTTCCTCCCCTACTCCACTTCCTTGCTGGAGTGAACCCAGGGTCCTGTTTTAGAACGTATTAGTTCCAGTGCTTTATAATCCATTGCAAACAAATGGCAAACATCCAAGATTAATGGCTGAGAAAAAGAATGCCTCAGATTGATGGCAACCATACAGCTTCACACGCACACACATCTCTGCCTCAGTGCAGTAAGTAGGACAAAAAAACTGACCGTTATTTTACCTCTGTCTCCCTCAGTTGTTCATCAGTCCCCTGTCTTTTTTTTCCCCACCATCTCTTTTATCCTTCTATCTACAGCTACAAATGGAGGTCTGAAGGGGAGGTTGCCATAGCAGCGGATGCCAAGGACCCTTTTGGCCAGAGCCCACTGCCGAGCATTCCGGCTCTTGCCAACAACTGCAATAACAGTCAGTAACAGACAAAGGTTGACTGGACCCTGACCCCCCCCCGGTTACCAGCTTTAACGGTCTAGAAATGACAATCATTTCACATCCAGTTCACACGCGTCAACTGCAGTCTATGTGTGTGTGTGTGTCTACTGTGAGAGCCAGTTTGAATTTGAGCCTTTCAGCAGACTCAATCTGCACTGCTATGGGATCTAAGTGTGTATTAGGGTTACTATGTCTCGAGCCGGTAAGTAGGTTCGTCCTTCAATCAGAGGATCGGCGGTTCGATTCCCCAGCTCCAATAGTCAATGTATCCTTGGGCAAGACACTTAACCCCAAATTTCCCACGTATCTGTGCCTACGATGCGTAAATGTACTAAAAATGTTAGTTACTCCTGATAGGCAGCCACTTCTATCAGTTTATGAATAGGTGAATTATGTCATGTAGTGTTAAAGCGCTTTGTTTAGTTGGATACTAGAAAAGCACTCAAGTCTATTTAGCCTTTAGTTCAGGGGTCCCCAAACTTTTTCCTGAGAGGGCCACATAACTTTTCCCTTGTCTGATGGAGGGCCAGCCGGGGGGGTGGGGTGGGGGGGGGGTACTAGTGAGAGTGTGCTCACCTGTGTGCGCGCACCACTCGCAGCATTTAACGGAGCGGAGCAGCGCGTGCGCTCTGATCGCTCTTTTAATGAAGTGTCGATACTAAAAATATGCTAAATCACATCGTTTTTAACGTACGGGTACTTCGTTAGTATCGCTACACCGTGCAGCGTGACAGCAGCAGATGTAGCGGACTAACATTCAAGCTAACCTAACTTCCCAAACGCTGTCGACATCTGAACGCTGATTGGCCGAGACGCGACACGTCCCATCAAAGATGTTCTATTGCGAAGAGCACCACTTCACATTTTCTCCGCGTCTCACTGCAATCTCAACGGCAGCGGGCAGGGTGAAAAAAATAATAAATCGGAACGCGTCTCTGGTATTGTTCAGGGGGCCGGTCCAAATGTGGAGGCGGGCCGGATCCGGCCCGCGGGCCGTAGTTTGGGGACCACTGCTTTAGTTCTATGTTTAGGTGCAATACAGGAAGAAAGTTTATATTACACTTAAAATTGAGGTTTACTCCAAATACAACTGCAATCCAAAATTCCTAGTCCAATAATTGTGACCAGACCAAATTGTTAAAAATAACTTGTCCAAAAGTTATTATCTTGTGCCAAAGATATGTTTCATCCTTTGCACTTAAAGTAATATACATCATACAGCAAAAAATTATGTTTTTTTCTTCAATGACACTTTAAAGACTTAAAAGGTTGTAAAGTGACTTTCTAACTCAAATTAGAAAATGCTGCACATTAAATCAACCAGCGGTCAGCAAAGCAGATGTCATTGAAAGAGGAAGAAGAGGACAAACCCTCTGAGGCTAATTTATGATTTTGGAATACACAAAATACATTTATTGATAGGACTAAAAGAGGACTAGTGGAGCAGCGTGTCCTTTATGAGCCCTGTTATTACTGAAACAGACTTCCTGTGGCTGTTTCTCTTACCACAGCACTCCTAAAGGTATCTTAAACCCACATAGACAAACAGTCTGATGAAAAACATGAAGCTGTCATGTCTGTGGTATCAATGGCTTCTTGTTGGGCCTCATTGGGAACATAGGCCTGCAGGGTCCATGACCACATCAGGCTCGGCATTAATGAGATTTTCCCTCCACTCAGGAGCACATGGTGCTTCTTTCTCTAAATCACATAGTGTTGGCAGGGGTAGAGTGCTCTCATAATGTAATGGACTAATAGACACCACTTATGTAAACCTTGTTAAGGTGCGTTCACACCAAAAGCGAAACAATTTTTTCGGGCCAATCAGCTCTTGTGTTCCGCTCTCGTAGCGCTGGAAGCGGAAGTCTTTCAGACGTAACAGTAACTTCATCGGTGAAAGTGACCGAGCTGAGTGAGGCTACGGGTGATGTCATGAACCCAAACACGAGAGCGTTAGTGTGTGGGATGTCCACAACAAATATAAAGCAGAACTAGTGGTTAGTTATTCTGGTGGATGAAGGAGATGATAACGGTCTTTACGGAGACAAGACACAGAGATAAGCCCCGCCCCTCGCGGAGCGTCTCGATGCTTATGGCTTGAACACAGCAAATGGTCGAGCGAGTAAACTCACGCGTTTTGGGCGACGCGAAAAATAGTTTCGCTTTTGGTGTGAACGCACCTTTAGAGCTGCTGTTGCTGGCCTTTGTCCCAGCAGGAACACACTTTAGTTCAGTTAAATGTAAAGTTCAACTTGACCTGCTCATTATCACAGCAGAACGCTGCGCTTCACTGATGTTCCTTTGACACACGAACGGCAGTGAAACAATGGAATGTCTGACAGAATGCCACTGAACATTTCATCCTCTGAGGTCTGCCATGGTGTTACAATATTCACAAACGAATGACTAGTTATGTCACTCATAAAGCACAAAGCTCAAATAAATGTATTTATTTTAGGGCTGTCAATCGATTTAAAAAAATTAACTAATTAATCGCACATTTTGAAATTCATTAATTGCGATTAAAAGTTAGTTTTTCTTCTTTTTAAAGACAAAACTTCACACAGAGCTGTGTTTTCAAAGAGGCTCCTACATATAAAGAGCCAGTGAGGTATTTAATATTGTGGATGATAAATTGTTTCTTCAGTGAAACATCCAGATTAGTAAAAAAAAGAAGTATATTGAGACCCCATTGGTCCTGTCATCTTTAACATTGAACAGCAGCAGAACCAGTGGCCTTGGGAACTGACTGACATTCACATATGTCACGTTAACCCTCTGGAGGCTGGGGGCATGTTCTCCATTTTACAAAAAAATGTAAATTCACCTTTTAAAGGCGTTTTAATGTGACACATACCCACGTGTTATACATCAAACATTCCAGAACAATCTCAGCTCTATTCAATGTGGCACAATGTCCTCGCGCCGTGTTCTCTGTCTTCTCTGACTGACAGGCTGCTAATGAGCCTCACCTGTGAGGTGGGAGGTCCTTTGTGATTTACTGAGTGTTCATTGGTTGTTTTTTTCGCAAAATGTTGACAAATCACGTTGATGGTTTCGTGTGACGAGATCTTTCCGCGCCGCGTCACCCGACACGTCGCCCCTCCGTTCCTCTGTGTATCAGAGGGGGAGACGGGAGGAAGGAGAGCAGGAGGAAACCCGACTGATTCATCCACGAGTTAAACTGATTTCTGCTCCATATTTTCGCGGAGAAATAATTTTTTTAATAACGGAAACAGTGTTAAACCGTACTGCCGCGGTTTGACACTCAGAGGAGTGTAAAAACTTCAAGGCACACCGGAAGTAAACAAAGTTGCGTTAATTGCGTTAAAATATTTTTGTGCGTTAACGCGGCCAAATTAATCGCATAGATTAACGCGTTAACGCTGACAGCCCTAATTTATTTATATTGTTAGTTTTTTTCTTCTTCTGTAAATCAGTAAATTGGTATCTGTGCCTTTAGTTTCCAACTTGGTCATCATTTGTACATAAACACAAATAACTGTACAAATACTCTTTTTACTAAAATATCACTATTTACACTGTTTATAAGATCAGGATCCTTCTTTTCATTTGTGAATTGTTAACAACGCATTTTAAAATAGAACTGTGTTCGTGTTGGAGCCATGATGTAGTTTGTTTGTTTTATGTTATCTTTGAGGGAAACACAAGATGAATGTATAGATGCAGTTCTGACATTGAACACAGGGTGGAGCATTAATGTAGAAGTGCATATACTGTAGGTTAGTGCCTGTCATGGTGTGCAGTGATGTGTTGATGTGATAGCTTGACTGGCATGCTCAGAGTCATTGGTAACTGAATTGGGATTGAATACTGCTGATTTAATGCTGTGGTAATATGTGAAACTGGATAAATGGATCAACAGATCCAAAGAGATACAGGGCACTTTCATCGTTGGAATCTTAACAGCAATCAGTGGAAATGATGGACAACATACTGTATGTGCTCAATAGAGAAGCTGAAAGCAGCAGATAGGACATGCAGTTAAATATAGAATAATACATTAGAAAACAATCAACTCACTAAACTACAGAAATCACAGCCTGTCTCTCAAAGACACGTCAGAAATGACAGCATTAGATTCATGAAATGTGGTTAAACTGTTGGAGAGTTGTCGATGTGTAGAATAATTGTTTCAAGAGTTTTATGATTGACTCACTGTGAACTTTGTCATTCCAAAATCTATTAACATTGGTTAGTGAGACATTTTTCTGAAATCTAGATGGTAGTTATTATGGAATTGTATCTGCATTGGGTCATTATGGGAATGTGATCCATTAGTGCTAAACTGAGTTTTCATGTCCAGTCAGCCTCTCGGGGTAAATATTCACACCACATTAGCCAACAGTCAGACAGCTTCTCACATGCCTAACGAGCTCTCTGCAGAGCACCAGTGGAGCTGATGAGGTCCACTATTTCTTTTCCAATAAACCCTGATATTCCCTTTGTCCAAATCTCAAAGCCTATTTGGGATCAAATGATAAACGTGACACCAGCTTCTTCAGACAAACTCATTTTTGTGCGATGTTGGGGGCAGCACAGAGACAGCCTGGATCCTTCTGGTCTACATATACAGATGATTTGAAAGAGTACAATTGAAAAAAAAGTTGTTGGAACTTCTAATTTCCTAACAAGTTGTTAGTCACTCGCACATGCAATGTAGCCAAATAATTCAGATGTGAGTTGGCCAGAGAAGAAAAACAAATGTTGGCGGCTGTCTGGATCATCAAATCATGCTCTCCGAAAGAGAAGAGCAGAATGCATCATTGGGTTCTATTCAGACAGGTAGCTAAGTCCCAGTTAATTGAGGACAGTTCATGCTTTAGGAATTTTAAAACACTCCAGCACCACGTCAATATTCATGCAGCATTGAGTGAGATGACATTTACACTGTGATAAAAGCACTGCAAGTGAAAATAGCACTCCTGAGCTACACACATACTGTACATATTCAAGCATGTCTTAAAGTCATAAAAACATGGATGACCTGCAACTTTTTGATGTTAAACTCAGACAAAACTGAAGTAATTTGACTCGGCCCTGAGAACCTCAGATCAATTATCTGGTGATGTAGTTTCTGTAGATAGCATTGCCCTGGCATCCAACACCACTGTAAAGAATCTCGGCGTTATCTTTGATCGAGACTTGTCCTTTAACGCCCACGTGAAACAAATCTCAGGGATTGCATTCTTTCATCTACGTAATATATAAAAAATCAGGCACATCTTGTCTCAAAAAGATGCAGAAAATTTGGTTCACGCGTTCGTTACTTCTAGACTGGATTACTGCAACTCCTTATTATCAGGTTGCTCTAATAAGTCTCTTAGGTCCCTCCAGTTGATCCAGAATGCTGCAGCTGGTATTCTCACTAAAACTAAGAAAAGAGATCACATCACTCCTGCACTAGCTGCTCTGCACTGGCTCCCTGTAAAATCAGGAATTACTTTTAAAATGCTTCTCTTAACCTACAAAGCCTTGATTGGTGATGCACCATCATATCTTAAGGAGCTTGTAGTACCATATTGCCCTACTAGAGAGCTGCACTCACTAAATGCGGGGCTACTTGTATAGTTCCAAGAGTCTTACAAAGTAGAATGGGAGCCAGAGCCTTCAGTTATCAAGCTGCTCTTTTATGGAACCAGCTTCCATCTTCAGTCTGGGAGGCAGACACAGTCACCTCATTTAAGAGTAGACTTAAGACTTTCCTCTTTGACAGAGCTTATAGTTAGGGCTGAATCAGGTTTGCCCTGGTCCAGCCCCTTTGATATGCTGCTATAGGCTTATAGGCTGCTGGCGGACGTTTAGGATACACTGAGCACCTCTCTCCTCTTTTCTCCCTCCTTGTGGATGAATTTTCATCTCTCTATTGCACATTACTAACTCTGCTTTCTCCCCAGAGTCCTTTTGACTTCACGGCTCGTAGGGTCATCGGTCATAGATCCTATCTGCCTGATGGATCATCGAGGTCTGGATTGTGGAATATGACTACTACCAACTATTCATACACTCTGTCATATTCATTGATTGTGTTGTTACTGTGTCTTAATTTGTGTGTAATGATTCCTTCTGTACACATTACATCTATTGCACCTGTCCATCCTGGAGAGGGATCCTCCTCTGTTCATCTCCTGACGGTTTCTTCCCTTTTTTTCCCCGTGAAGGGTTGTTTGGGAATTTTTCCTGATCCGATGTGAGGTTTTGGGACTGGGATGTCTATATGTACAGATTGTAAAACACTCTGAGACAAATTTGTAATTTGTGAAAATGGGCTATACAAATAAACTGAATTGAATTGAATACTGTTACATAGTGGAGTCCTTTATAACACCAGGGCTGTGTCTACTACCGCGCACTTAACGAAGTACACTGCAATGCAGTGCACTGCAATTCAGTGCACTGCATTGCAGTGTACTGCGTCGCTGATGAAGTGCTGTCTCAAATGGAACACTTAACCGTTAACCACTTGGCGGAAGTGACGGACGCAAATCTGTTCACGGCACCCGCGAAATTAAGCCGGGAGTGACATATGCAAATCTGCTTGCGATACCCTAACCCTTAAACTGACAAAATGAATGCACTTCTTGCCCTCTTGTTGTCCCTTGTTTACCTTTCTCCACCCCATGTGGAAACTGCGATACCTCCACAATCGCGGCAGGAGCCTCCGCCTTCTGGCTGAAGTCGAGATGGTATACAGGACTGTCTCAGAAAATTAGAATATTGTGATGAAGTTCTTTATTTTCTGTAATGCAATTAAAAGAACAAAAATGTCATGCATTCTGGATTCATTACAAATCAACTGAAATATTGCAAGCCTTATATTCTGATTTATTGCTGATTATGGCTTACAGCTTAAGAAAACTCAAATATCCTATCTCTAAATATTAGAATATCATGAAAAAGTATACTAGTAGGGTATTAAACAAATCACTTGAATTGTCTAATTAACTCGAAACACCTGCAAGGGTTTCCTGAGCCTTGACAAACACTCAGCTGTTATAAATCTTTTTTTTTACTTGGTCTGAGGAAATATTAAAATTTTATGAGATAGGATTTTAGAGTTTTCTTAAGCTGTAAACCATAATCAGCAATATTAAAAGAATAAAAGGCTTGCAATATTTCAGTTGATTTGTAATGAATCCAGAATGCATGACATTTTTGTTTTTTTAATTGCATTACAGAAAATAAAGAACTTTATCACAATATTCTAATTTTCTGAGACAGTCCTGTATGTAAATTTAATTGTGATTTTGCCTTACCTTCACAGCATAGCTTCATGTAGTAGTTGCAATTAAATTCTCCTCGCTAGGTATGCTAAATTCTCAATTATCTTTGTCAGAAGTAGCCTTCTTCTTTGCAATCCACATACACACCATATGGAAATAAAACATGACAAATCTGTACATGTTTGTCCCTAGATTCCAATTAGTTTTAAGAATTATCCACTGAAATGATAGGCATCATCTGCTTGAATTCACACAGTAATAGGCCTACTTTGACTGACTGTACTTTTATACACATCTCTGTTGTAGTGAAGTTCACCCTGATACAGGAATCAATTAGCAATTGAACACACAGGCATATTAATTATTGTTACAAACATGCATCAATTCTAATATAAATCAGAAAACGCAATAAAAGACTACAAAACCTCAATGACAACATTTTATTGATAAAATGACTTACATTTTAGTATAATCTTCCCTTCCCCTCCCCTCCCCACACACTCTACAGCAGCCACCCAGTCCCAGGCGGCGCTGCCGTATCAATGTTGCAATGCCACTGCTGGCGTTGTATTGTGATGGCCACAGTGACAGGAGGGTGGACTTCAGGCTCACCCGAGAGTCATTTAACGCCCTCATGGCTGTGCTGGGCACTGACTGACCACGGTTGGGGCCCCGAGATCTCCCGTCTAGTTTTTATTTTTTGGCTTGCCAGCGCCACCTCCTATCGGGTGGTGGCCAGGGCCTTCGACAGGCCCCGGGCTCAGTGCATGATGCCAGGGTCCTGAATAACAGCCCCATCTTCTATGAGCAGTCATACCCTCCACCAGGATACTGTATCCTTGGGGATGGTGGCTACCCCTGCCTGTCCCAACCCATCTGCCTCATGACCCCCTTCAGGCAGCCTGTCCACAACCACCTCCAAGCACGCTACAACTGCTGCCTGTCAAAGGCGAGGTGTGTTGTGGAGAGGTCCTTCGGGATACTGAAGACGCGATGGCGGTCCATCTTCTTAAAGGCCCTGGAGGTGGATGTGAGGTGCCAGAGGTCATTGGAGCCAGATGTCGGGAGGGCAGCAGAGGACCAGCACCAGCACCTCCAGGAAACGTCTCTGGGGCAGGAAACAGAAATAGGATACCCATTCAGTGCTATGTCCCAGACCACGATTACATTTAAATTAATACATACACGACATTTAAAAAAAAAAAACACAACGATGATTGAAAGCTACAATTATTTCTAGAAGGACAAGCTTAGATAGCTATCGTAACGGTATTAATTATCGGGCGGCGTGTGGGCAAACGCTCGCGGTGTCATGTTAACCCGTTATTAAACTGAGCATATCCATTGTTAATCCATTATTAAAATTGCTATTTCGATTGGTTAACAGAACAGCCGTTGTTTAACACTGTCCGATGACTGACATAGCTATCTGTCGTCGGACTTGCCGCTGGAGCAAGCGCCTGGAGCCGACCTGCCCCCGCTCGTCAAGCGAAAAGTGTCCGATAAAAGTGCACCTTCGTCGGACTGGCCGGGTGGTGGATTACCCAGCTAGTTTATCATAACTGCCCTGCAGATCCAATGGCATCTAATGCTACCTAGGTATGCTCACTAATCTGAGAATGGCATGTTAGTAGTACATTGTAATACCAGTACAATGTGTAATTACCGCTGATACTTACATTTACGGTCTGTAGCTTCGTGGTCTACCGCTTGTGCTGTCCGCCATTGTTTTAGAAATAAAATGAAAAGCTGGTGAAAGGGCTCCTCCTCTTCCGCTACGTCGCCAAGATGGCGGCCGTTTAGGGCGAGTAGTGTCCATCGTTTTACACTACATTTTTTGCCCGTTTGCAGTGCACCATCCGGGTACTTTCAGTGCACTGAATTCTGCTGGTTTTTTCAGTGGCGCACTTCGAACACTGAAAGTCAGTGCTCGAAGTGCTCAAGTGCGCGGTAGTACACAGCCCATGTGTTCTGTTTCATACAGCCCAATCCCAGTCCTAGATACCTCTCTCTCACTCTCTCTAGTATCTGTATGGTCATGGCTCCTCCTCATCAGCTCCTGGTCCTCTTCTATGAAATGACTGTATGCTAGCAGCCCTAATATGTCACCATCTGCCAGGAGGCAGCACTTCTTTCTTGGTTCATAATTCCCTTTCTCCTCCCGTTACACCTGATTATCTCCTGCCATTTCAGTGAGACATCACACCAGAGCTACTGAACTGAACCACACAGAGAAAGAAGAAACGATGGAATGGAGAGACAGTGGGGAAAACTGCCGGGGTAATGCTGACATACGAGCAGATAGCTTTTTCTGAGATCTGTTACTTTGAGTGACTGAAAGAGGGACAAGGTGAGAAGTGACTGAGGCTGGTAATGACTAGATTCTCTCTTTTCGTCTGTGTGTTAATATTAATCTGAATTATTCAATTGGACTGTCCTGTCCAGGTCTCACAGAGGACTCCCGCTGTGATTACAATCGAATCGAACTTGTATTTTACATGTGATCAGAGAATAAATCCTCCCGTTGGAAAGGAGAGAACGAGAGAAGGTCGTTGGCTGAATTATTACTTTACCAGACATCCAATTTTGAGTGACATCAACATTTTAAGTTGTTTCTAGTACTGAAACAATATGTGGCTTGTTACTTATTATGGCGTACTGCTGCTTCATTTTATACACTTATAAAATATCCCAAATCCTTTAAACCAATATGAAGAAAAGTGCCAGATTAATATACAGTCAGGTTCATAAATATTTGGACATCGACACAATGTTCATCCTTTTGGCTCTGTACACCACCACAATATATTTTGAATGAAACAATCAAGATGTGCTTGAAGTGCAGACTTTCAGCTTTAATTTTGAGGGTCTTTACATCCACATCAGGTGAACGGTGTAGGAGTTACAATACATTTTATATGTGAAACCTCCTTTTAAAGGGACCAAAAGTAATTCGACAAACTAACATTATCATCATTGTAATTGTTAATGTTAATACTTGGTTGAAAATCCTTTGCAGTCAATGACAGCCGGAAGTCTGGAACCCAGAGACATCACCAGAGGCTGGGTTTCATCCCTGGTGATGCTCTGCCAGGCCTCTACTGCTACTGTCTTTACTTCCTGATGCTTCTTGGGGCATTTTCCCTTCAGTTTGGTCTCCAGCAAGTGAAATGCAGCTCCATTGGATTCAGGTCAGGTGATTGACTTGGCCATTGCAGAACATTACACTTCTTTGCCTTAAAAAACTCTTTGGTTGCAATGTCCAAATATTTAAGGACCTAACTGTATAAGAAAGTGAAAGTGTAACATGTCTGGTGGTGTTTAACTGAGTTATTTGACATGGGAAACAGCCCATGTGGAAATTACTTCATATACTTCAGGGCTCCAGACTGCAACCAAATGGTCACATTTTGCGCCTAAAATTAGACACAGTGCGAGTACATTTTTCATCAACTCGCGCATGCGCGACCAGTAAATTAGCAGATTTTTTTTGTTTTGTTATTAAATATTTTTGTTGCTGACAAACTTGTTCTACACTTCAGCCCACTATAGTTAGCGGTAATGCCTGAATGACTGGTTTGCTAACCGACATTAACTCCAGAAGAAGACGAAAGGAGATGAAAACCGGTTATAGGCTAATGTGTGGAAAGAGGCGCATCGCAACGGAGACGATGCGCCCGGCGAGGCCCGCTGAGCGAGAGGTCCACGAGTGGATCCTCACCACCGAGCGGCGTCCCCGTCCCCCGAGTTGAATCTCTGGGTCAACTCAGCCGACACTCACATGTCTGAGCCCCTAGAGACTGATGCTCACGCTAAACACATTCGATCGGGAGCGCGCGAGGGTTTTGATAGTTAGCGGAAGGATTTAAGTGACATCCGGTTTTGCAAAGTTAGCGGAAAGAACCACGTGAAACAACATCCGTTTTTCAAAATAAGATGTCGACAAATCATACACGAACATATAAAAGGAAACAATGAACTGATTTTGTATCTTTATAGATCGTTTCTGAGATTTAGCTTAAATTATGCTAACATTAAAACATTTTTACTGGACCAATGAAGAGTTTATAAAAATTAGTCAGTCTTTTGTATGTGAAGAAAAGTCCTGTATATAGATTTTCCCAAGAGTTCCAGGAAATGAATGATGCAGATGTGTTCCATACATATCTGAAATCCCCTACAATAGCAATCAAACAATTGTAATGTATCAATTAGGACATTTTTCAAAGTAAAAGTCCTAAATGTTTAAAGAAATCAGTCATTTCTTTAATGTTTGAGTTGCTTTATATATGTATTTCCTCATAGTCCTCATAGCAATAATGCTACACAATAAATAGAATGCTTCAATCAACACCGTGATCGGTATTATCGGTGATCGGCAGATACTGATTTCAGTGATCGGTGATCGACACCGGCCTCGTACCTTAATGGTCCTCTTGGTGCAACAACATCACACTACTTCCACAGTCACTACTTTCAAAGTCAATATTCGCATGAACACAAAAGGTCCTTATCAGGAAAACCGAAGTTATTAGGTTGAATTCTTAACAAAAATGTTTGGAAAACAAGCTACACACCAAGGCTTCCAATGAAAAATTAAAAAAATGGGCATTGGTGGCGAGTGTTAAATTAAGTGTTAAACTCATCACAGGCCTGACAGTATCCCCCGTACTCTTCTCATAACTCTTACCCTATGATAGTCAGCAACTTCAGCCATCATATTAGCTAGATGTGACAGCATAAATCTGCAAATCCAATCTCCAAATCAAAGTTTCTAGATGGTAGCCTAGACCGGTGTTACTCTGCTGGGACTGTGAAGTAAAAAAAAAGAGTCCAAATAGACTTCTCTTTCTATCATCTACATATGTGCTTCACTTTGTTCCGTTATTCTAAAATAACCTCTGCTGAGAAATCCCACTCTTTATCTTCTCTTCCTAAATGTGCACACAAAACCTCGAAACCAGCTAAACTCCGCCCCACAGACCCACATCACTCTCCTAAATCAAATCACATTGTGTCATCAAGATATCAACATGTAGTCAGTGGATGTGGGCTATAAGGAGCAACTAGCAGCAGCATGCTAGGAAACTCAAACTACACACGGATGTAATCAGATCACATCTGTGTCTGCTGATATAAAGTGCTTAAACTAGCAGGAGGGGGTTTCAGTCATCTGTGAATGTTCATCAGGATGAACTGTGCTGCTGTTGAAAGAGAAGAGAGAGAACGAACGGTGATCTATTGATTACTCCTCGATGAACACCAGCAAGTCCACAAGGTTTTGTGCTCGGACCAACTGTATTCACTATAAATATATTCGGTCTACGTTCGTACCCTCACCTATGGTCAGGAACTTTGGGTCGTGACCAAAAGAACAAGATCGTGGATACAAGCGGCCAAAATGAGTATCCTCCATAGGGTGGCCAGGCTCAGCCTTAGGGTACGGAGCTCGGACATAAGGAGGGTGCTTGGAGTCGAGCCGCTACTCGTTCCCGTCAAAAGGAGTCAGCTGAGGTGGTTCGGGCATCTAATTTGGATGCCTCCAGGACGCCTCCCTTTAGAGGTTTTCCAGGCACGTCAAACTGGGAGGAGACCCTGGGGAAGAACCAGGACATGCTGACCTACCTGTTAGCAAGGTAGTTTGAATTCTTTGCGTCTCTGATGTTGTCCAATGAAACATATCTATGTGTACTGCCCTAGCAGAGTGCTCGACAAAATAGTATTGGTCTCGCAGATAGTTTTGTTATCGTCATAGATAACTAGCTAATCATAGACAACAGGGCAGTGTGCAGACAATTCCTGCAGCTCCAGTGAAGATTAGTGGCAGACAAGTGTTATAAGACAGAGAGGAGGAAAAGGAGGGGGACAGGAACTCTCCCTGCAGTGTTGTTCAACTGCCTGTCAGACACTCAGAGCCCATGGTTACCATCAAGTTGCATGTGTGTGCATGTGTGTGTGTGTGTGTGTGTGTGTGTGTGTGTGTGTGTGTGTGTGTGTGTGTGTGTGTGTGTGTGTGTGTGTGTGTGTGTGTGTGTAAATGCGCTAAAAGGAGTGAGAGGGGCAGTGAAATGTTAATGAGGGCAGTGGGATGTGAACAAACAGCTTCCAGCCTGATGAATCCATTCGAACAGAGACACAGAGACACAGAGACAGGGCTGTTTCAGGGGCATCTGCAGGGGTCAAACACTCCAATTTGAATATGAATGACACGGATGACCCAGTAGCTTGGTGCTTTGTGTGTGTGTGTGCACGTGTGAGTGTGTGCGTGTGTGTGTGTGTCTTGGAAGATTTAAATCTCTAACTAAAATATTTTCCAAATTAATTGAGTTTAAGAACAATTGAATGGCAGGCTGAGAAAGAATTATATCATCATAAGTGCTCAACATTAGGGATGCACCGATCTGATCGGCGCCGATCCATATCGGCCGATATTCCCATTATCGGTTTTGATCGGCGTTCTCAAAACGGCCGATCAAACTTGGCCGATCAGATGACGTAACATCTGCGAGAACTATCAGAGACGTTTCAATCGAGGCGCACCGCAACGGAGTAAATGCGCCCGGCGAGGGCCGGCGGAGTGCAGAGGTCCAGGAGGGGATCCTCACGCACCGAGCGGCGTCCCTGTCCCCCGAGTTGAATCACTGGGTCAACTCAGCCGACACTTACATGTCTGTGCACCTATAGACTGATGTTGACGGTAAACGCATTCGATCGGGAGCGCGCGAGGGTTTTGATAAAGTTAGCGGAAGGATTTACGTGACACAACATCCGGTTTTGCAAAGTTAGCGGAAAGAACCACGTGAAACAACATCCGTTTTTCAAAATAAGATGTCGACAAATCATACACAAGTAAACAATGAACTGATTTTGTATCTTTATAGATCGTTTCTGAGATTTAGCTTAAATTATGCTAACATTAAAACAGTTTTACTGTACCAAGGAAGAGTTTATAAAAATAAAGGTCAGACTTTTGTATGTTAAAAAAAGTCCTGTAAATGGATTTCCCCAAGAGTTCCAGGAAATGAATAATGCAGATGTGTTCCATACATATCTGAAATCCCCTACACTGGCAATCAATCAATTTTAATGTATCAATTAGGACATTTTTCAAAGTAAAAGTCCTAGATATTGAAAGAAATCGGTAATTTCTTTAATATTTGAGGTGCTTTATATATGTATTTCCTCATAGTCCTAGGCAATAATGCTACACAATAAATAGAATGCTTCAATCGACACCGTGATCGGTGATCGGTATTATCGGATCGGCAGATATTGATTTCAGTGATCGGTGATCGGCACCAAAAAACCTGATCGGTGCATCTCTAGTTCTCAATAGTATGTTTCAAGTAGGCTACAGCCGAACCCTCGTTCTGTTTTGATCAAAAGTAATCGAGTTGATAAGCGTGTCTTCTTGTCTGATCAATACGCAACTGTGAGGTGCGCGAATAGATAGAGAAACACAGAGTGTGCGCGCGTAGCGCGCCAACACATTTTTTGGCCAGGAAAAACCCTGAGAAGTACTGTTTATATGTATGTACATGGAATGGATGTGAGTTAGTATTTCAGAATTGCCGAAGCCGGTTGAAACCTGTGAAGTGATTTTAATGCCGACGAATAACAGAGAATAACAGACAGGACTTTTATTGTGAAAATACTTGTATAGTAACTTGACCGGAAGTGACGTTTTGACCCGGGGTTCATGACGTTTGACCCCTCCATTTTGATAGCGGACTTTAAACCAAAAGGAAGGTGTTAAAGGCTGAACTAACCTTTGAAGAGTAGGTGATTGGCTGCGACTAACACTCGTTGTACTGAGGGAAATCGCTTTTTCATCTTGACCCGGGTTAGACAGCAACACCTGCTTGCTTCGAGGTTGTACCTGTGGAGCCTGGATCACCACGGAACCCACGATCGTGAGCTTTTCGTTGTTTGTTAAACTTTTGTTTTTGTCATTAAAAATTGCCATTAAAAATTGTTAAATTGATTCATCGCATTCCAGTCCTGATTTCCATCGAGCGTGAGGGGCCCCATCATAATTCACTCTTTAGTAAAATGATCAGTCGATTGTTTGAATGTCTCACGTCTAAGTCTCTACATTTAATTTAATATGCAATTCTGTTTATTTTGTACAACATCCCCTCACACCGATCAGAAAAAAAAACGTCATTGGGAAAAAAGTGAAGATACCTTCAGGAGAGCAACAGAGTAGGATCCCTGTGCAATGGATGGACAGAAGCAATAGATGCCATGTGTACAGATGAACATTGTTACAGAGTTACAACACATTCAATAAATGACAGAAATGTATGAATAATTAGAAGGCATGGACCACGATCCAGATTTCCACTATCCATGAAACAGAAGGAGGAAGAGAGGAGAGGGCATCAGCAGGGCCAGACCAATGAAGCCAGGCCCTTGAGGCAGGAGGGATAGATATATTATTTTTGGATGCTGATCAACTAAATAGTCGTGCTTCATCAAGACAGTAACACCGACCAAAGCCCAGCACACAGTAAGAGTTAAATGTGGGGCAATAGGCTTTTGTTCTCTTTGATCCTTTTCTTTAGTCATGACACCTGGATTACAGGGTGGGGGGTTAGATTAGAAACCATTTAACAACAGTCATCTAGAATTGTTATGATTTGGAGTGTTTCCTGTTTTGTTTTGAAGTCCCTGTCTCATTTCCTGTTTCCCTGCGCTTCCTTCCCTGTGCTTGTCTGTTTCGTTCCTGATTGTTCCCTGCCACGCCCTGATTGTTTCCACCTGTGTCTCCACCTGTGTCTCGTTTCCCCAGTGTAAATAGCCTGTGTCCTTCTGCTTGTTCTGGGTCTGTTCGTTTTTGTTCCTGTCCGGTTCTTGTCCCTGTTAGTTTCTCTCCTGTTGCCAGAGTGTGGTTCTGCTCAGTTATTAATAATAAATCCCGTGTTTTTTTGAGAACTCTGCCTGCTGCGTTTGGGTCCAAACCTTGCTCCACACAACAAGAATAGGGTTTTGCAAGGTAACACTGCAGAAAAGAAGTCACCTAGGGAGCCAACTTACTTCCACTATGCTGCTATACACATCTGAAGACCTCGCAGAATAAGTCAGCTCTGGCTGAATCTGATCTATTAAGCGCGCACACACACAGATAGGTCACTGCTCTTTCTCACACACCTCCAGCTAACTCAACATTCAGCGTGAAATGATTTATACATTTTTGTATTATTCAGTTCTCTTCCATATGGAACATATCTTCATCCTAAACAGAATGTTTAAACAAATTGTTTCTCTTTTTTGTCAACCATTAACTCCATGATACAATCTAAAGGCCCTCTAGTCTTCCTTTAGCAGCTGGTGAGGCAGACTAACTGTGGGTTTTCGTCATGAACTGGAGCCATGATTAAAGGGACAGCCGGGGACATTCGGA
Source organism: Pseudoliparis swirei (assembly GCF_029220125.1). Taxonomy (NCBI): domain Eukaryota; kingdom Metazoa; phylum Chordata; class Actinopteri; order Perciformes; family Liparidae; genus Pseudoliparis; species Pseudoliparis swirei. The sequence continues at coordinate 9,229,293 of NC_079407.1, forward strand.
TTGTGCGCTAGAGGTGACATTCTTGGACCGGCGCGAGACGGACGAAAGCGAAAGCATTTGTCAAGAATGTTTTCAATCAAGAACGAAAGTCGGAGATTCGAAGACGATCAGATACAGTCGTAGTTCCGACCATAAACGATGCCAACTAGCGATCCGGCGGTGTTATTCCCATGACCCACCGGGCAGCGTCCGGGGAACCATCCGGGGAGAGTATGGTTGCAAAGCTGAAACTTAAAGGAATTGACGGAAGGGCACCACCAGGAGTGGAGCCTGCGGCTTAATTTTACTCAACACGGGAAACCTCGCCCGGACACGGAAAGGATTGACAGATTGACAGCTCTTTGCAAGAGACTTTTTTTTGCCCGATGCGCGCACATACAGCTCTGCGGCGCGCGAGACGGAGAGCCAAAAGTGTTAACGAGACACGTAGAGACAGAAATGACATGCTGCTGTGTAGATACGATCAACAACAGACGGCTGTTTAGTTTAATAAAAGAATAAAGACGTGCTGGCGGAGATTTCAGGGGGGCGGGCCAATTTTTTTTAATGTCATGCAATCTACCAATACTACGCCGCGATCGACTGGTAGGTCGCGATCGACGTATTGAGCACCCCTGATCTAGAGGAAGTAAAAGTCGTAACAAGGTTTCCGTAGGTGAACCTGCGGAAGGATCATTACCGATGAACAGCACGACCGTCTGCATTAGAGCGGGACATAGTTCAGATTAAATAGGTATATTGGAAGGTCATTCTGCGCATGCGTTAAATGCGTTAAAAAGACAAACTAATTAATCCTGTAGTTTAATCATAATGCGTTAACGCGTTATTTTTCACAGCACTAATATATTTATATATATATATATATACACACACACACACCGCCGTCCCCCTGATGTGTGTGAGAAAGTGACTGCAACAACAGGTTAACTGATGACTCAGTTATTGTTGCAACTGGGTGGCTTGTTCGGCACTTCATCCACAGCACCCCGCTATGCAAGGTATGGATCCTTTCAATTAATGGTCAATGCTCAGTGGAAGATGGATGGCTATCAGTCAGATTAAACAAATTACTAAAATTAGCACCCCTCGATTTGACCTTGAATCATTAATCAATTTGAGTCCTAAATTATGTGACTGAAATCAAGCTTAAGATCAAATGTCATGTCTTCATTCCACAGCTCTTTAAAGAACAGTGTCCTCTTCCCATTTCATGACAATAAGTGGATTTCTCTTTGAATCTTACCAGCTGGCAAACTGTACTGTGCAGGGGGAAGGTCACCAGAGTCCACTGGAAGCACTGCTCCAGACAATGATCTCATGTTGATGAATCAAAAGTAATCTATACATGATTTAATGATTCACTTAAAATTGTCTTAGCTTTCCAGGTTCAAACTATTGTGTCTGTCACACCGTCCACAGCAAGAGAAGGAGCGCACACACAGATGGCCAGGACAAAAACAAGACAATACTTCTGGGCCAACACAACTGCCATTCAACAGCATTCTAGGACTCGCTGACAACAATAGCAGGTCCATTCACACACACACACAGACAATTGCAAAGAGTGGGGACGAAACACCAGTATACTAACCCAACCCCCCATCCTGGATGAAGAGTGGGGAATCTCTGCTTCAGTCTCTCTTACACACAGAAAAGCAGGGAATGAGACGAGGGGTGCAGAGTGCTGGCATTTTGGCACGAACAGACGTTCACAAAGCCCTCGGGAACACAGAGATGAAAGAAAAGCAAGGGCGGGTGTTGAAGTGGAAGAGGAGGAGGAGGAGGAGGAGGAGAAGGGGTTGCAGCGATGCCATTTTCAAGCATGCAGCCTGTGGAGCAAGGCAGTCAGTGAGAAGGAGAACAAAACAAATGGAGGAAGGGCCTCCATCTCCCCCTCCCCCTTCTGCTCTTCCATGAGGAGGTTAGTGTGTTCGGCAGGGAGGTCAGTGCTGCAGCTCTTCTGCAAAATGTCATCCACATGTTATCTGCAGTGATGCAGTCAGGCTCCAATCAACAGCAGGAGGGGGGATGCCACACCACTATCACATACTACAACATCTCTCAGGCTACATCCATACCATTACGTTTCCATTTTAAGACACATATCTTTTGCTACGTTTCTCACTTGGGTGCAGAAAACAGATGAGTTTAAAAACACTCCAGAGAACAGATACAATTAAATACTCTGGTGTTACCTCCTAGTGTGGATGAGCTTAAACGCATAGGTTTTAAAACAATTACATAGACATCAACGTTGGCTACTACAACATGTCCTTCCCCGATTCATCATCCAACACCACTGTAAAGAATCTCAACATTATCTTTGATCAGGACTTGTCCTTTAACTCTCAATGACAGCATTTTTACATCTCTGTGATATTTAAAAAATCACGCACATCTTGTCTCAAAAAGATGCAGAAAAACTGAATTGTTTGTTACTTCTAGACTAGATTACTGCAACTCTTTATTATCAGGCTGCTCTAATAAATCTCCTAAATCCCTCCAGTTAATCCAGAATGCTGCAGCTCATGTACTCAAACAAACTAAGAAAATAGATTATATTACTCCTGTATCTGTCCATTATATTAATCCTGTATCTCTCCATCACACATTATTAACTCTGCTTCATCCACAGAGTTTTTGTGACTCCACGTCTCATAGGGTCCATTGGACTTGGCTGGGTCTGATGCCTTCTGCCTGGCGAGCCGGCCGCCTGTCATGGCCCTGCTGATGCGCCCTGCCACCCCCTGGCAAATACAGGAAGGAAAGCCAGCAAGAAATCACTGATTGTGTGTTTAGACCAGATTCATAATATAACTGCTTCATGAAGAGCACAATGGATACGACTATAATTACATGTGTGTATTTTGTTAAATTAAGGTGTCGCTGATGTATTCTGATCCCGTGTATGACAATATTTTAGAACTATTCTTTCATCTGCCACTCCAGTGGTGTGAAACGGACTTGGGGGCAAAAATATTAAAACATAATTCAAAGCAGTAGAAAAGTTTCCTTCCACAATTTTACTGCAACACACGGCTCAAGAAGATCACACATAAGTGAATATATGACATGATAAGATTTTTTATTTGAGCCCAACTGCTGGGTCTTAAGCTAAAATAATAAGGCTAAAATATTATCATATGCCATAGGAATACATCTGCAACACATTAATTCAAACCTATGTCAACCATTGACTCATTCACGTTGACTACGAATTTACCGAACAAAGGTACTTATTTTAACCAGAACCACAATCTTTCCTAAAACATAACAAAGTAGTTTTGTTTGAATTTATGTGAACTCGCTACAAAACTTCACTTTTTGAGATACTTCACATACTCAATAAATAGTCAAGAAATCATTTGAATGTGAAATTTTTCTAAAAACCATAACGTCTATTTTATATTTCTTCATCTGCAATAATCAACATACAATAGGTCAATCTTTATAGAAGCTCTAAGCATTTTCTTCTTTTTATCTGTTTATGGATTCAAGCCAGCAGTCACCAGATAATGTGCTAAGGGAGGCTCAGCATATCCTGGACATATCTCTGGACTCACCATCACGTCTAAATGTGGGCACGATGGTGAACATCTTCATTTCATAAGCTTGATAATAGAGAGCAGAAGATCTGAAGGTGGTGTAACGGATGTTGTCGATCTGTGATCTGTAGGGACCCCCTTCACGGTTCATCACGCATGTAAACCACAGATAAATTTCACAGTTTAACGTTAACCATCACAGTGTGAAATAAAGTTTTACTCATGGCCAATATTCAGTCGTTTGAAAGAGATGTTTTCCCAGCAACATAAATAGATATAAGATATTAGAGATCAATTATGAGCTGTTTACACAAACTCTGACAAGAATGACAAGATTTGTTTTAAATGATTGAAAATAAAAGATATATATTTTCGAATTATTTGGATTGTGTGCCTTTCATGAATGAACCCTACAAACTACTATAACAAAGAAAATTGATAGCATTTATAATTTGATGGTTTAACGACTTCAGAGCAGTTGAGAAGATTTGTGGGACATTTACAATAAAGCCTGGAGCCATGTGTTCCAGCTGCTATAATCAAACAAACAGATCTGTATCTGCCAATATGGATCATCAATGATCTGGATTTAGTATCGGCAAAAAGAAGAACAAATAAATCCTGACTTGACTCTGTGCCGCTTTTACATATCATCCTTATAAAGAAAGCAACATGAAATAGTTTTGAACAAGGATATGTTCTGAAGCTGGATTTTCCGTGATTTTTCATTGTTTTGTTGTAAAGTTTCAGTTGAACTTTAGCTTGATTTATCTTACATTACAAGTGCTTGATCCAACTCTTCATTTAAATTACATGATTACAATATTAAAACCCTGGGAAAAATGTTTTTATAGTTGAACCAATCCCACAAAATGGAATAAGCTACAATTTAAATAAGTTCCAATGCATCTTCTCTGGAAAACATGGAGGCCCACAGTTAACTTGCTTGTATGGCAAGTTTCACAAGCATCTGCAGGGGGCTTACATCAATAACCACAATATCATCAAGGAGTGACAGTGTATAAAGTAAGCATCTTTAAGCATTGTTTAAATTAACAACAATCCGGTGAGGACATATTTGTGAGAACTGCATTCAAGGCCATTCAAGGATCCCCTGGAGCCCTGTTAGAAGAGTCTAGAGGAGTAGTCTAGACCACTTGCTCGCAAAGAAACACAAGTCAAGTGATCGGAAACGAAAATGTCAGTAACAACATTGTTACAACATGTTTCACAACGCAAATAGTCCACAAGATACTGCATAAAGTGACAGTTAATGAAAAGAGCAGCATCAGAAACCACATCGGAAGCTGGACGCAAGATTACTGTCTTCGTATTAAAGGCTTTCAGTAGTGGCAGTGAAATAGCAAAGGGTCAGACATAACTTGAAGGGGCATTTGCTCGAGACACTTTAAAAGACGGGAAAAGCAGCTGAGAATCAACATGACGAACGCAATAACATTCCACCTATGAAGGATACGGGCCCGCTACAGACCGAATAAAGAGTTCTGAGAGGGATCAATGATCCAAACTCTGTATTGGTGGTAATGTTTTGATTTGGAAGAGTGGCTATGATTAACAACAATAAGGGCCAACTCTATTGGCTACAAGAATACACAACAACATACATGGCAGTCTGCAGAAGGCAAGGCAAAACAAAGGAAAGAGAGAACAAGAAGGAGGTGTTGGGAAGGAGGGGAAAGAGGAGGATGCTTTGGGAAATGTGTGATGAGGAGGAGGTTCTGTAAAGCAAGTGAATAGACAGTTGTACAGTTGTTTGGCTGCCTGCCTGAAAGAGGTGAGAGGATGAAGCATCCATGTTCCCACAAACACTCAGTAGCAGGCACACACACACAAACAATAGATCTCTCCAACCTGATGGAGAAGCCCCTCACTGACTGCTTGTAACCATTATGACGCAGTCTCCCATTTTAGCGAGGCAAATACCCTTCCTATACTACATCCACACAGTAAATATGCCATTCTGTAGGCTGCTGTCTGGGAGCATATTAGGGGAGGAGGCCTGCTTCATCAAGAGCAGATACGGAGGTTCCTGTGCCTAATGCTTAATCGACAACGCAGAGATGCACCTGCACCACAGAATAAAATGAAGCTAAACGTCTCAATTACTTCTGATGCCACATTATATTTCACAAAGCAGGTTTAACAGCAAGGAGAAAGCAATGACAACTGTTGACGACAGCGATTAGGTCCGGATGGTTGCGGCTGGGACCGAAATCTCAGTTGTCCCATGCAGCTGAAGCTGGAGGCTGACTGCTGCTCATCTTCAGCAGCGCTTATCTGATTTCCCTACACGCTTTGTGCCGGCACTCTGCTAGAGCTGCATGGCGCCACAGCTGCAGCACATTACACATGGTGGAAACGTTAGTCTATCATACAAGCTGTTACAAGGTTTGGAGTCGGTTCACCTACCTCTTCTCAAGCGGAAAACGCATCAGATCGCGACTGTGGAAACCCGTTCCCCGCCTTCACATCGCACGTTTGCGCCGCACACCTCTAGCTTTGCTCCCGTATCTCAGCTGGGACTGCAGCTCAACCCGCGGGACTCACCCGGCCATGCTGCAGAATATCCCGATGAAAAAGCCCGTCCGACTCAGTAGACTACCATTCACACCAGTAAAATCTTTCCGAGACTGACCGACTGCTGCCCGCTCCGATCCGCGCTCTCTGTAATCTAGAACGACTGCTGTTGCGCGCGCGCACGAAGCGGCTGAGTCGCGCGCATGTTATACGCGGGAACAGCGCTCACTACCGGAGACTCTGCAGATTGTAATTCTCGCACTGCGTTTTTATTTCAGGTACTCCAATTAAATAAAGCATTGACTGTGTGTGTGTGTGTGTGTGTGTGTGTGTGTGTGTGTGTGTGTGTGTGTGTGTGTGTGTGTGTGTGTGTGTGTGTGTGTGTGTGTGTGTGTGTGTGTGTGTGTGTGTGTGTGTGTGTGTGTGTGTGTGCGTGCGTGGGGTGAATCAATAATTTAATAGGTAGGAAAATGATGTCTACACGTCTCGTGACGTTGAATGAGGGAGAGCACACTCAAAAAAAAGATTCAAGCCCTTCTTCGAGGTGACACATTTAAATATTGTTTGATGCATTTAAATAAATCAATTACAAAAATAGATATTTATATTTAATGGGTGTAACACAAAATGTATGAATACTTTCATTTATTAGATTTATTTAGATTAGATGGTATGCATATCAACTCAAAATAAATGTGTTTCATTGGGGACTACCCTTTACCCATGCGCCTTCTGAAAATCAGTTGTTTGCATCAGGTGCAGACACTTTCAGGGCTCTATGGTGGTGTAGTGGCTAGCACCGTCGCCTCGAAGCCAAAGGTCTGTGGGTTCAATTCCCAGTCGGGGTTTTCCTTCTGTGTGGAGTTTGCATGTTTTCTTAGTTAGTTAGTTAGTTTATATTTTGAGTTGGACAAACACAAATTAATTTAATTGAATGAATATCGTTATTTTATTTTAGATGTATTTGATACAAATGAGTTGGACTAACTTAATTACATTGTATTGCACTGATGTGCTAAATTTGAGTTGGAGTTGCATATAATTATTGGATGGAAAACCTGCCAACAATTTAATTGAGTTCATCCAATGACATCCTGTTACAGAGACTGGAGCAGTCGATTGGCATTTCAGGCACGGCACTAATTTGGTTTAAATCCTACTTATCAGATCGATCTCAGTTTGTATTTGTAAACGATGACGCCTCGATAACCACCAACGTTAATCACGGAGTTCCACAAGGTTCTGTGCTTGGACCAATTTTATTTACCTTATACATGCTTCCTTTGGGCAATATTATCAGGAAACACTCCATAAACTTTCATTGTTATGCAGATGATACTCAACTATATTTATCGATAAAACCAGAGGAGAGCAACCAACTCGGTAAAATTCAAGCATGTCTTAAAGACATAAAACATGGATGACCTGCAACTTCTTGATGTTAAACTCAGACAAAACCGAAGTAATTTTAATCGGCCCTGAGCACCTCAGAGATCAATTATCTGGTGATGTGGATTCTGTAGACGGCATTGCCCTGGCATCCAACACCACTGTAAAGAATCTTGGCGTTATCTTTGATCGGGACTTGTCCTTTAACTCCCACGTAAAGCAAATCTCAAGGACTGCATTCTTTCATCTACGTAATATTTCAAAAATCAGGCACATCTTGTCTCAAAAAGATGCAGAAAAATTGGTTCACGAGTTCGTTACTTCGAGACTGGATTACTGCAACTCCTTATTATCAGGCTGCTCTAATAAATCTCTTAGGTCCCTCCAGTTGATCCAGAATGCTGCAGCTCGTGTTCTCACTAAAACTAAGAAAAGAGATCACATCACTCCTGCACTAGCTGCTCTGCACTGGCTCCCAGTAAAATCAAGAATCACTTTTAAAATTCTTCTCTTAACCTACAAAGCCTTGATTGGTGATGCACCATCATATCTTAAGGAGCTTGTAGTACCATATTGCCCCACTAGAGAGCTACGCTCACTAAATGCGGGACTACTTGTAGTTCCTAGAGACTTAAAAAGTAGAATGGGAGCCAGAGCCTTTAGTTATCAAGCTCCTCTTTTATGGAACCAGCTTCCAATTTCAGTCCGGGAGGCAGACACAGTCACCTCATTTAAGAGTAGACTTAAGACCTTCGACAGAGCTTATAGTTAGGGCTGAATCAGGTTTGCCCTGGTCCAGCCCCTTGATATGCTGCTATAGGCTTATAGCTGCCGGGGGACGTTTTAGGATGCACTGAGTACCTATCTCCTCTTTTTTCTCTCCTTAAGGATGAATTTTCATCTCTCAATCACACGTTACTAACTCTGCTTTCTCCCCGGAGTCCTTTTGACTTCACGTCTCATGGGGTCATCGGACCCTATGAGACGGCATAGATCCTATCTGCCTGATGGATCATCGAGGTCTGGGTCGTGGAATTCCTGCTCCTGACTGCGCCACTGTCCTGTTGAGACTCCGCCCACTGTTGAGACTCCGCCCTCCTCCTCCCCACCGCCATCTGCCTGATGGATCGTGGAGGTCTCCATCGTGGAATATGCCTACTATGAACTATTCATACACTCTGTCATATTCATTGAATGTATTTTAACTCTAAATCTGTCCTTCTGTACACATTACATCTATTGCATCTGTCCATCCTGGAGAGGGATCCTCCTCTGTTGCTCTCCTGCAGGTTTCTTCCCTTTTTTTCCCCCTGAAGGGTTATTTGGGAGTTTTTCCTGGTCCGATGTGAGGTTTTGGGGCAGGGATGTCTATGTGTACAGATTGTAAAGCACTCCGAGACAAATTTGTAATTTGTGAAATTGGGCTATACAAATAAACTGAATTGAATTGAATTGAATGAGTCATTTATTTGAGTGCAGTCAACAAAAATCGTCCCCTACACAACAACTGATGTAGCAACCATTTCCATTTAAGTCCACCAGGCAGACTCAACACAATCAAAGCATCTGCTAGTTCATGTCAATGTGTCTAGGGCAGGGGTGCTCACACTTTTTCAGCATGCGAGCTACTTATAATATGTTATATATATATATTTATATGTATTTATTTATATACACACAAACCCTGAAAAAGCAGGGTTGTCCTATTTTGTTTGACTGTAAAAAATTATTTACAGTGAAAAATTGGAGTAAATTCATGAGCAAGAACAGCTGATGTGGTGACGTCATCAAGTTAGCTGCTGTTCCAATCGCAGAAAGACCGTCCTCCCGTCCTCCCGTCCTCCCGTCCTTCGGAGTCTGGACTCCCAAGACCAGACTCCAAAAGAACACAAGTCTGTACTCAGTGTACTTTGAATTGAGAAACGGCTATTGTCACTGTAAATAACCCTTAAAAGGTGTATTGTTTCGTGTTGATTGCCTTCTTTTGTATCTGCTTTATTGGTTTTGATGTATGCCTTTTTATATTGTATTGTTTTAATGATTTTGTATATGTTTTAATCTACTTCCTCTTAGAGCTAAATCGGACTTTTATTTTGAAATGTTAAAAGGAAGCGCACCTTTATTTTATGTTAAAATTCAAACTTAACGGTAGGCTAGGGCTAAATGTTACGGACGGATGCGCATTTCATATAAAGTTTTAATAGTTTGAATGGTCCCGTATGAGGCTAATGCTCTTACGGTGGTGACAAGGAGGTATTTAAGAAAGATTGTTGGTTCAATTGTATTCCACGAAAGAAAGAAAATAAAGAAGTTCACCAGCAGTAAGTCTCACGCAGATTCAAATACGGGGATCCGTTACAGTCACCATGGAAACATTGTCACATGACATGTACTCTGGTTCTATGCTGTGACGTCGCGAGTGAGTAGTGACGTCACGGAGCAGCGAACCAGAGACTATAACTAGCAGTGACTTCCAGCAGGAGTTACGTCTGTGAATCTCACAGAAACCCCCCTCCACCCAGGGAAGTGGCTGAATTGGAGAAGGGGGTGGGTGGGCTCTGCTGTGAGATCACAAAACGGGTGGGTGGGAAGGTGATTCTCAGAAATGAGAATTGCCAAGGACAATAGATAAAAGAGGAACAAAAAGGGAATTAATTTCTTACATAAAGAAATTAAAAAAGTGTTCTTGAACACTTTTTGGGGGTGCAAGTGACTTTTTTTTGGTTGCTCCGTCCCGATGCGTGCAGACACGCCTGCATCGGAGCTCTGCGGCGTGCGAGACGGCGAGACAGAAGTGACATGCTGTTGTTTGGATACGATCAATAACAGACGGCTGTTTAGTTTAATAAAAGAACAAAGACGTGCTCTTTAAGAAAAGGGACCTTACATTACTTCTGCTGTAATCTGTTGCTATAGAGAAAATTACAGGGTGGCGGGTCAAATTCTTTTTTATGTCATGCAATCTACCAATACTACGCCGCGATCAACTGGTAGATCGCGATCGACGTATTAAGCACCCCTGGTCTAGGGCAAGACACTTAATCCCAAATTGCTCCAGTAGCTGTGTCTATGGCGTCTTAATGTTGTATGAATGTTAGTTTGTCCAGATGGGCAGGTGGAACCTTGCATGCAGTGGCGGTGCTTCCATAGAGGACGCTCGGGCGCCGCCCCTCTTAAAATTTTGAGATGGAAAAAAAAAAATCCTGTCAAAAAACATTATATGCCAAATCATTTAAATAGTAAATATACCGTGTTGACGCGCTAAATGTGTGTGGGAGACCGTCAGCCTGTCAACAAGCACTTAAGTTAATGTGAAAAAATATAATATATCGCCATTATCACGGAGAGAAGCCCCTCCCCTTTTTCGGGACACCGGCCCAATGTGTGTGTACGGCAGCGAGAAAACATTTCAGTCGTTTCGGCAAGGACGGCTTCTCATTGGCAGATGAAACGTGAATCTTGGGTCACAAAAATGTGCGCCATGGCCACTGGTCACGTGATTGGACTATTCGGCAGATCAGAGACCCGTATGTTCCCTCAGCCCATAGAGCAGTGTTGCCAGGTCCGCGGTTTTCCTGCGGAATCGGGCTACTTTTGAAGTGTTGCGCGGGTTGAATTTTTTGTCCGTTGGTTCGGGTAGACCTATTTTGCATGCAAATTACATGAATATCTTTAAATAAAAATCCATATTTTAAATGAAATAATTTATTCATACCCAAATCCTACCAAACTGACTCCAGATCAGCACGTACACACATTTTATTTAAGATAATATACTGTATCTAATTACACAAGGCCATTTTAGGACCTAGGTGAAATAACTGTTTAGGGAAAACTGCTTTTAATGCTGGCATACTAAACATATGTTGGTACTTTGTAGATATTACAATACATTTGGCAATGATAGCAATGCTGTTGGACTTTAAAAGCAGTGTATATGGTTTGGCACGGGCATATTTTGAGTTCTGATATTGGGCTGGTTTTGATTGGCCATTGGGCTGGTTTTGTCACACAGACCTGGCAACCCTGCTCACAATGGTTTTATATTGCTGAAGGTGAGTTGAGTGAAAAACGATGTTGCACTATTTTGGCTATATTCTTCAATAAAAATTAACCGTTTATGTTACATACAGTAATGGTCGCTAATACGATCACGGCGTCCAGCTGTCGTGTCATTTAGACCGTCAACATATACGTTTGGTGGCGGTCTCATTGAGCCACTTTGGCAACGTTTGTTTAGCTACATCCGGTCGCCCCGACGTATATTTTCCTTGTGTAAATTGTGTTGTTTTGCGTGTATAGGAAGTGGAAGTGCAGAGACAGATCAGAAGGCAAATGTGTGTGTTCTGTTGTCTTCTGCAGGTATGTGTTTCCCTTTTGTTCAAAGTTAGAATTTTCGCTGTTTCTGCTGAAATGACTCTAGCTCATGTAGTTATTTATTTTGTCCATTAGGTGTCTGTTTTCCCCTTGTATGTTACATGTAATGGGTTTTGATGAGAATTGTTATTATTTAGATTTAATGTGGTCCTGTCTTCCATGGACAATGGTTTTATATTGCTGAGGGAAGTGGAAGTGCAGAGACAGATCAGAAGGTAAATGTGTGTGTTCTGTTGTCTTCTGCAGAATAAATAAGTGCTGGGAAAATCCACCATCTGAGTCGACTTCTTCCATGCCCGTTCCACATCTGTAACATCTGCTCTGAACCTCTTTCATGTGAGGGTGAAACTCTTTTATTTTGCAAATCTCTGAAACCCAGCCCAATGTTTCTTAAAGCTGCTCTGACCCTCTCATGCCCAAAGTTACAGTGTGTTGATAGTTGTTATTGGACAGTGTTGAGCACTGTGTTTTCTTGAAATAAAGCTTTGTTTTTTACAATATTCTACTCAAAACCTCTTTTCTTCTCATTGTTGAGTGCTATTTAAACCGCGTCGCCCAACTGCGCCCCCCCCCCCCCCCCCCCCAAATTTCACCAGCCGCCACTGCTTGCATGGTATATATATTTGGCGTGCCAACATCCTGTAAGTGGAGTGGCTTATAAAAAACGTCCACCTCATGCTAGAAATAAAAGGGAATTAACTCGCGTCTTGCTCTGAATCTACAAACACTGCAGTTCTAGCTTGAGGCGACCATTCCTGGTCTCAACGCGACCACGTCGCCGCATCGATGGTCTTAAGGTGCGTTCACACCAAAAGCGAAACTATTTTTCCGCGCGACCAAATCCCATGAAAAGTCAACGTAGAGACGCGTGTGGCTGCGATAGACGCAATATTTTCCCGGGCGGCGCGTTTGGGGCGACGCGATGTGGGTTACGCGTTTACAGCGGCACAATTTTCGCCCCGAGTTGAAATATTTCAACTTTGAGGCGGTAATCTCGCAACTCGGGCCAATCAGCTCTTGTGTTCCGCCCTCGTAGCGCTGGAAGCGGAAGTCTTTCAGACGCAACAGTAACTTCATCGGTGAAAGTGACCGAGCTGTGTGAGCCTACGGGTGATGTCATGAACCCAAACACGAGGGCGTTAGTGTGTGGGATGTCCACAACAAATATAAAGCAGAACTAGTGGTTAGTTATTCTGGTGGATGAAGGAAATGATTATGACCTGAACACGGCAAATGGTCGAGCGAGTAAACTCACGCGTTTTGGACGACGAGAAAAATCGCTTCACTTTTGGTGTGAACGCACCTTAATGCACAAATGGTCAAACTCAAGGCCAAACTCAAGGCCACATCCGGCCCGTGAATGAATTATCTTTGGCCCGCATGATAAAATCTATTTACTATTAGAGCTGGCCCGCCGGTATATCACAAGCACCACCATAATACTACAAATCCCACAATGCACTGTCCGTGTGTCGGCACGTCAATCGCGGGCCAGCGAATGCGTGACTCACAGTCTGTATTACATACCAATTCTGTCAACTTTCAAATATCCCTCTCCCCAAAAAATTGTTAAATATGAAGGGAAATTTTAAAACAGGAGTTTTCAAGACAGGTGGGAGGCAGAGTATATGTTTGTAGATGTAAATGAAAATGCTGTGTGTATTCTGTGCGGTGACAGTGTGGCTGTAATGAAAGAATACAACATAAGGGCGCGATCACACCAGACGCGACTTTTAAAAGCGCAACCGCTCCAAAAACGCCTTGGCAAAAATGCGCCGGGTAAAACAGCGCGTTGCAGTCGTGTTTTGATTTAGAATTATAAAGCTCTTAGTAATTAATTACCGCTAATATGAGTGTCTCGTCAGGAAAACAGGAAGGAAAGCCCGCCTCCTGCTTGATCCGATTGGCTGCCTTGGCCCTCTTGCTTCATCCGATTGGCTGCCTTGGCCGAGTGTGACATTGAGGAGCGGTGCGCCTTCGCGCCTCAAGCTTAAAGTTGAGAATATTTGACTTTTAAGCACCGGGAGGCAGACACAGTCACCTCGTTTAAGAGTAGACTTAAGAGTAGACTGGATATGCTGCTATAGGCTTATAGCTGCCGGGGGACGTTTTAGGATGCACTGAGCACCTCTCTCCTCTTTTTTTTTCTCCTTAGGGATGACTTTTCATCTCTCAATCACACGTTACTAACTCTGCTTTCTCCCCGGAGTCCTTTTGACTTCACGTCTCATGGGGTCATCGGACCCTATGAGACGGCATAGATCCTATCTGCTGATGGATCATCGGGGTCTGGGTCGTGGAATTCCTGCTACCGACCACGCCACTGCCCTGTTGAGACTCCGCCCACTCAATTCAATTCAATTCAGTTTATTTGTATAGCCCAATTTCACTCCTCCTCTCTACCTCCATCTGCCTGAAGGATCGTGGAGGTCTCCATCGTGGAATATGCCTACTATGAACTATTCATACACTCTGTCATATTCATTGAATGTATTTTAACACTAAATCTGTCCTTCTGTACACATTACATCTATTGCACCTGTCCATCCTGGAGAGGGATCCTCCTCTGTTGCTCTCCTGAAGGTTTCTTCCCTTTTTTTTCCCCTGAAGGGTTATTTGGGAGTTTTTCCTGATCCGATGCGAGGTTTTGGGGCAGGGATGTCTATGTGTACAGATTGTAAAGCACTCCGAGACAAATTTGTAATTTGTGAAATTGGGCTATACAAATAAACTGAATTGAATTGAATTGTTGATATAGTGAATATGTTGGTGGTGAACGGGATTCACCGCCAAACTCTCGCCAAACCGGTGACAAGACAGGTGAATGATAGATTACAGGAGGATAGTCAGATAAGTGAGTGGGGACATTGGGAGGAATGTAGGAGACAGGAGGAAGTGATGTTGACTGAAAGTGAATATTTGGAGTCCAAGGCTGGCAGCCATGGGATCACAAGAGGGCACAGTGTGGGGGAAAATTAAAGTGTTCTTACAGAAAAGTAAGACCATGACTACTTATTTGATAATGAGCAGCTTTATAACTCTGCCCGGCTACATATGAACAGTAAACAGTCTGTAAGACATAAAAACATGGATGACCCGCAACTTCCTGATGTTAAACTCAAACAAAACCTCGGCGGAGGGAGGTGCGCAGCGGGGACTCATGAGTGGCGCGGAGCATGTCGGGGTGAAATTCTCACAAGTACTCAAATAAATTCCCTGTCAGATATCGAAACACATTTGGGGGGAATTGATGACAGAATAATTTGTATTCTTAAATACTTATTAATGAAGAATAAATGTGTCTCCACCAGAAAGGGCATTTTTCTCGCACTTTTTTTCCCCCTTCAGTTTTTTTCTTAGATTATTTTCCTTTTAGCCCCCCACGTGACAGCTGTGACAATTTGTTCAATCCCTGGCATGTTTAAATTGGCATCAGGGGGAATTCTGCAAACCTCTGCTATGTACTACAAAATCCGTCAATCTTTTGTAGCTATGGATATTGTACCTTTTTTTAAACAAAGTTCTTCCAATATTTATTGTTGGCATTCCAACTATTCTTCATATCTTTATTCAATTTCTTCGTATTTGTTGAAATGCTCTTAAGCATTTTATTTCAAATATTTCAGCATGCCAACTGATTTTTAGCTGAAAATGCATTTTCACATTATTTTCAGTGTTTATTAGCATACCAACTTGATAGGTTGTTAAACTAAACTTGGCTATCATTTCCCCTTTGTTAAGGGTGGTGCCCCGATTTAAATTATTTTGTTTAATATTATTAATATTACATTTTTGATAGCCATTTTAATGTATGTTTGCGCTAGAGAACCTATGTAATTGTAGTGCCCTGTTTTTATTGTTGTTTATTGATAATTGTATTAGTTTGCCTTAATTTTTGCATAATTCCTAATCTTTGAATGCCAATAACCAGATATGCGCATACATTTCTAGATGGCCATGGAGTCTGGAAGCTAAATCAAAGAATAGTCACTTCCAAGCTTGTTTAGAAAATATTTATTTAATGGAATGTACACTGTACAAAGGCACTAAAGCATGTGGGATACACAGATCTCCTCTTGCATCATCACATGTTGTGGAACATTTCTCATGTCTGAAGTTCCGACATGATTTCTTTTAAACAATGTAGATAACACACTTTTCTTCACAAAGGGAACATTCTTAAAACATAAATAAAAACACACATTCATTACCTTTGGGCTGCTTCCTAAATTTCTTTGCTAAATCTAGAACCATTATTGTTGTACACATTGAACATAATACAAAGATTTTTTACTTTGCGTAATGATTTAGGCAATGATTTTTCTAAAATAAAAACATTAATCTACAAATCAGCACTCGGTATCATTTATCAGTCACTACTCAGCCATATTCATGTCCGTCTAATGTTCAATAGCTCACTTTAAGATGCGTCATTGTTCAAATAGGATTAAATATCTAAACTTTAGCTTAACATTGACAGGGGAATTACAAACATCTGCTGGGTTGTTGGGATTTTCAGCGCATGTTTTCAGTCTACACTGTAATCTATATGTTATGCTAGTCATCAATCAGCAATACGAAGTGACCATTCTAAATATGAACACATATAAGGCTTTTAACCATTCTATATTTCTTTTGTAATGTATTCCCTACTGAGTCCACACACATGTAGGCATAGTTTACTCTTTGGTCCTCTTTTGGAAATAACTCTTTAAATGTGTGTCACCGATTCACATCAATGATGCATGAAATCATTTTAATTTGTATAAAACCCGAGGTTCATTGTTCTTCCAGCAACATTTCTGTTAATGTCCAAAACATTCTGACCATTCGTTACTTTTTCAAGTGTCTATAACTTGATTTTCACAGTGTAGTGAAATTAACTGAAATTAGGGGCTGTCTGAAATGTATAAAAACACATTCAAGAGAAAACACTATGGTATAGTGTCATGGCCCTTTAAATGTGACCAGAGTTGATTTGGTCTGTAGTGAAGGAATGGTGAAGCATCTATTAGCTAAAGGTTGTGGGGGTGGTCAGTCACGGACAGGTCAATGACTTATGAAGACAGACAATCATTCACTCAAATTCAACCCTCTGAGCAATTTAAAGTTGCATGTCTTTGGACTGTGGGACGAAACCGGAGCACTCAGAGGAAAAGCCATGCAGGCACAGGGTGACTATGTAAAGTCCATACCGAAAGGCCTCAGCCGCACGGCCATGATCCAACGCAGAACCATTATTCTAACCACTGAAGTGTCACTTAATATGCTGCTTATTGAAGTTAGAAATGGAAAGGTTTATCACAACCAACAACTCCATCCGTCTGGTGCCAGTCCGGTATTTCCTATTCATGATTGCTCCCATCATAGCCTGCCAAACACGTTTCTTAGTTCGTCGCACTACCTGGTAGCCTGTGGGATAGTATTTGTCCCAGCAAGTATTATATTTGGATGTAATGTAGCTGAATTGGTGGTTCAGAATTTGGAAATGTACTCACTACAAGATTAACATGGACTTTAATTCATATGCTTAACTTGTTAAAGTTTTGAAAATGTATTATTTGTGATTGATCAAAGAAAAGGTCAATGAATTGAGTTCTACAAATTTTGAGCAAACTGTGACGGCATGCTTTTTAAATGTATTCCTCAAAGTCAGAAACAGCTTTCTGAGATACTACTCAACCTGCGTAATCTCGGGGTAATATTTGACCAATCCTTGTTGTTTGACAACCGTGTTAAAGCAGCTGTCTAGATCTTGTTTCTTCCACCTAAGAAACATTAGCAAACTGAGATCTGCATTATCAACAGCTGAATTAGAGATGATTATAAAAAATAGACGGTCTCACATCACCCCATACTCAGATCTCTTTAGTGGCTCCCTATAGACTAGAGCAGGGCTATTCAACTTCAGTAGCAAGTGGGCCGAATAAGAAAATCACGGGGGGTGTGAGGGCCGCACAGAATATTGATCAAATAATGGCTAAAAATTAAAAACAGTAATGTTTATTTCCACAGGTAAACAGTCACACACGAAAATGCGTCGGTATTGTGTGACAAAAGTGTTGCGAACAAGCATCACTATAAACATGTTTCAAAGTGTAAATATCCTCTCAAGGGAACCAGTTGTTTCAGATCCCTTCAACCAAACTGTTCCCATGAAAACATAAGAAATGTGACTTAATGGATCAATATAATAATATACACTTTTACTAATCCCCAAGGGGAAATTAGTTCTCTGCATTTAACCCATCCTTAGTTATTAAGGAGCAGTGGGCTGCAGTGAAGCTGGGGGTTCAGTGCCTTGCTCAAGGACACTTCAACTTGCAACTAATAGGGAGAGCGGGGATCGAACCATATTGCCCCACTAGTACCATATTGCCCCACTAGAGAGCTACGCTCACTAAATGCGGGACTACTTGTAGTTCCTAGAGTCTTAAAAAGTAGAATGGGAGCCAGAGCCTTTAGTTATCAAGCTCCTCTTTTATGGAACCAGCTTCCAATTTCAGTCCGGGAGGCAGACACAGTCACCTCGTTTAAGAGTAGACTTAAGACCTTCCTCTTTGACAGAGCTTATAGTTAGGGCTGAATCAGGTTCACCTGGTCCAGCCCCTTGATATGCTGCTATAGGCCTATAGCTGCCGGGGGACGTTTAGGATGCACTGAGTACCTATCTCCTCTTTTTCTCTCCTTAAGGATGAATTTTCATCTCTCAATCACACCTTACTAACTCTGCTTTCTCCCCGGAGTCCTTTTGACTTCACGTCTCATGGGGTCATCGGACCCTATGAGACGACATAGATCCTATCTGCCTGATGGATCGTCTGGGTCGTGGAATTCCTGCTCATGACTACGCCACTGTCCTGTTGAGACTCCGCCCACTGTTGAGACTCCGCCCACTCCTCCTCCCCACCGCCATCTGCCTGATGGATCGTGGAGGTCTCCATCGTGGAATATGCCTACTATGAACTATTCATACACTCTGTCATATTCATTGAATGTATTTTAACTCTAAATCTGTCCTTCTGTACACATTACATCTATTGCATCTGTCCATCCTGGAGAGGGATCCTCTTCTGTTGCTCTCCTCCAGGTTTCTTCCCTTTTTTTCCCCCTGAAGGGTTATTTGGGAGTTTTTCCTGGTCCGATGTGAGGTTTTGGGGCAGGGATGTCTATGTGTACAGATTGTAAAGCACTCCGAGACAAATTTGTAATTTGTGAAATTGGGCTATACAAATAAACTGAATTGAATTGAATTGAATTGAACCCACAACCTTGCGGTTGAAGGACGGCCCTCTTACCGCACTGAGCTACAGCCGCCAATATATAAATGACTTGGGATGAAACTAATATCTGGTGGCGCAGTGCACAGACTGCGTGTCTTTGAATGTAGACTCCTTTTGCTTGAAAGGGATCGAAACCAGGTCGGGCGATCTTTTTATTTTTATTTTTTCGAAAATGTATTTCTTCATACGTGGCTGTGATGCACTGCTCACTTATACAATCGTAATCGCCCAAATGGATATGAACGGTGGCTTGAAGATCTCCAGCAATATGTTTGTGAATGTGTGACGAATCTGGTGAGCGAGACAGAGCCCCGCTGCAGATGTGAAGAGAACACAATGCACGCGCAGGGAAACCAGTAGGTTTGAAAACCAGTAGGGGTGTAACAACGGCAACCAACACGGGTGCGTAACATAAAGATGTAACCATACAGGTTTGGTTGAGGCAACAGTGAAACTCAATGGCTCTGGGTTAGATGTCTCAATGTATAAAAGAGGCGTGTCCGTCAGTTTTATTTTTTCTTACCAAGCTATACTGATTTGCAGGCAGTCTTGCGGGCCATAGTTAAACTCAAACGGGCCGTATCCGGCCCGCGGGCCGCTAGTTGAATAGGCCTGGACTAGAGGATAGGATTCACTTTAAAATCCTCACTCTCACTTGAGCACTGCACGGTCAGACTCCTGTATATGTGGCTGAACTACGTTGCCCTTATTTACCAGCCGTCTCAGGTCCAACCAGCGAATCTTCTGTCTGTCCCACACACTTTCGCCATAAGACGCGTGGTGACCGAGCTTTTGAGACGATAGCACCAACATTATGGAATGCTCTGCCTGCACCCGTACGGTGTATTGATTCTGTGACGTCATTTAGAAACCAACAAATGACTTACCTGTTTACTGTATTTGGCTCCTGTTATGGTTACTTTGGTTAAAGTTATGTTTAGTTTTTTATTTTCTCGACCCCTGCAAAGCACCTTTTGACCTTGTCTGTGATAAGTGCAATATAAATAAACATTACTTACTTATTTACTTAATCCCAGGGACTGAGAAAAGCATGCAAATGTTCATTGAAGTCATAAATTGTTTATGAAAAAGATCTTTCTAAATCTTTTCTAAAAATCCCTGTGTGCAAGGTTAGATTATGGCATCTTTCAAATTATTGTTAAAGTCAGACATGTTGAAATATACAAGGGGGCTTTAGATGGACATTTTTCTTGAAGTTACATTTATAATTATTTTTTTATCGGCAGTCTGGAGCAGAAAAACAACCTGACAGATACAAACTGTCAAATATTTTACACTACATGTCAGCATTTACACCAACATTCAATGATGGCGGAGGCTGCCATACAAGGTGCCACTTGCTCATCAGGATCTAATCTAATCATTCACAAGAAAGAGTTGGTGCTGAATCTCTGTGGGTCCATCACTATAAATGTCAACTGTCATTGTCATTTAATTCGGTGTTTATGATCTGAAGTTGATCACTGGAATAACATTAATTTGAGATTGCATGTGACACCGCCAATATAACTAAATCCAGTTCAAAAACGTACATGAAAAGTAAGTATCATGAATTTTGATTATAATTATAAGAAAATTGTGGTTTCTTTACAAATTAGATTTTATTTGTGTAGCTCTGGCCATTGTGCTGAGTGCAATGTTATCATACATAAGCAATAGTACCGATGACCAGAGCAACACAAAGAGAAACCAAACTCATAATAAACTATATTTGTTCACACTAAATTCCAAGAAGCTGTGTCTCAAGGCCAGGCAGTCCAACCAACACAACTGGATATGTTGATTTACATTAATGATTGACAGGAATAATACCCTGGTTGTTGCACTAGGGACTCCAATTAAATGGAGGAAGAAACTGAAGCAGCACCCATATCTGATATACATTTACATTTTATATCTTAAGACATTTAGATTTAACAAATTTAATCAAGTACCTCCTGACAAAGATATCTACCCCATTGTTATCCCCAGTTATCACTCCAAAATCCACACCCATTCCTACTCCATCTTGTCGCTGCCATCACCATTGATCTGCACCACACAATCCTTGTTCAAAGGCTCCTTTGAGTGGGCTGTGTCAAAGTGCTGGGTGCTCACCGTGTATCTCCCTCGAGCATCCATCCCCAAGGCAGGGACAAAGCGACGGTCAAACTGAATTTCTTGGCTCAGGTAAGAGGTCCTCTTCTGGCAGGAGTCACCAGTTCCCTCCTGCAAAGCTGAAAGGAAGACCACCAACTCAAAGTGGTTGGACGTGCCCTCACAAAGGGTGGGATAAAGTGGGCTTTGACGGTCTAGGGGGTGGTAAAAGGTGAGTGGGAAGATGAAGAAGGGACAGGGCTGCTGGCCGAGATGATCCAAGTGGAAGTCTAGAGAAGTCTGGTGCAGGGCCTGACCTTCATGTTCCTTATAAAGCACAGCACTCACTTTTACATCCACCAGAGGTCGCTGCAGCAGGTTAGTGGCTCGTAGCATAAGGCACATCTGGCCCTGGTGTTGGCCCACCACTGCCTGAGGGCTGAACTGGATAGCTCCTGCTCTCTTCTGGGGACGTGCAATCTTGGCAACAAATGCACCTGGAGGTTGGAACAATATAATATGATGTTTTGACTTAGATGCTGCAAAAATATTTGTCTCATGCTGCAAAATAAATCAGGCTCGGACTATGCACTATAGCACTCTGAGATTCATTTGAATGAAAAGTGTGTTACAAATAAAATTCATTATTATTATTATTATTATTATTTTTATTATTGTGGCAGTAGAGATAATATTACAATGTTAATTTTCAACTGTGCCACCTAGCACCTTCCCCACTCATCTTCACACACATTTTGGAGCATTTTGGAGTTTCTCCCCTCATTATCTTATTATGATAATCAAAGGCATACCTTTAGCCCAGTCTTCGACTGTGGCTATTGAGCACAGCTATGAAGAAGTGTTAAATATTTAGTTGGCTTTTTTAGTTTGCTTCCAGCATAGACTGTATATAAGAATTGGCCTTTGTCACTCTCATGAGCCGGTGGTGAGATTATTATTTTTTCAATCAGAAACAACACGACAGGTACAATTAAAATCAGATTTTTTTTTACGAGAGCTAAATGTTCCAACACTGACACCCCTGGAGACCAAAGTCGTATTGCTGGACCCGCCCGGGTGAAGAGAATCACAGGACAACTATAATTAGGACTGCACAGGGCAGACTGAGACCTGGAATTCGTAAATTAATGAGGTTTTCTAAACAAATCCAGAGCTTGACACTGCCACTTTTGTGCATAGGGAACGCAAAAATCAACAGAACATTAACACTCCTTGTAAATTATGTAAGCTTAAGTACCAACACCACAATGCAGTCCTGCATTCAGAAATTACGTATTTAAAAGTATTTTTTTTTTTAAAGAAAGGTGTCAGTGTTGGAAAAAAAAAATTCTCCTAAACATTTCTGTTTTCTATTGCACTTAATGCCACCCTGCTTGTTGTTTCTAATTGAACTTTTTTTTTAAAGAGTCACAGGACAGCAGCATTTTGATGTAGTAGCTGCTTGAGGTGGAAATAGTTTATCTCAGAAAAAAAAAATCCCTCACAACTAGTTGACTTTTCTGAAATATTAGAGAATATGAATGCAATTCCAAGTGTTGCCCAGTAGATGTCCCATTTTGTCTGCATTAAAATATATATTACCATGAAGTATTCAAAGTAACTCAGTATTTCATTAGGTTTTCTGCTTTCACAATTCATTAATACAGTTTTAAGGTTACAAACAACCAATGGTACAACACTTTCAAGGTAATAGATCTTACTAAGATGTTGGGTTCCTCTTGAAAAAGTGTTTTCCTGAAGCTTTCGGGTCAAGATATAAAGAGGTGTTAAGGATAACTTAACTGGTTGAGGTTTGTGTTACGATTGATGTTACCGTTATCACACACTGATGGGGAACAGGCTGTGACTCAAAACTCAAACAATCCACCCACACTTGTGTCCAGAAAAATATATTTGATACACAATTACGTTTGACCTGTACGGTAATTAGCTTCAGTTTTGGCTCTAGGTTGGCCCAATCTGTGCATTTAACTTATTAATTGAGACTCCTCAGAGTAAATTGTTGTGGTGACAAGGCTTTAGAAATAGGAGAGTCGTACCTGTTATGAATGCTTCCAGCATGAGCCCTAGCAGCATCTGCACAGCCAGCAGTGCTATGGCACTGGGACAGTCCCCACTGGGGAACATGGTGCCATAGCCGATGGTAAGCTGTGTCTCCAGGGAGAAAGAAAAAGCAGCAGTGAAACTGGTTATGTGCTTCACACAAACCACATGCCCCTGTGGGGGGGCATCATGGTCCTGCACAGCCAGGTCTCCGTTGAGGTGAGCCAGCAAGTACCACATGCAGGCAAACAGCAGCCAGTGAGCCAGAAAGGATGCGCAGAAAGCCAAGAGGACCCATCTCCAACGCAGACCCACCAACAGTCCCCACAGGTCCTGCAGGGCGAGCAACCAGGCTCTTCCCAAGGTCCTGCGCCATGATCCTGAAGAGCACAGAGGTGGACGAAGGGCACAGTGTCCGTCTTTTGTAACCAGGCGTTGGCGGGGTGGAGAAGACAAAAGAGGAGAGGAGGAAGCCTTGCCACCCAGAACGCTGCTTTTGGATTTGGTTGTCATGGTTGCAGGTGGTTCTTAAGCAGTCAGGATGATCCTAAATGGAAATGAATAAAGACATAGTGATGTTTCATGAGAATGTAACAGACAATATCGGTTTCATCTCTGTGTCCAGTTAAAAGGAAATCTGAAATAGATTGAGTCTTAGCTGGAGTAAGCTGCTCAAACTATAGCTCCAATGTTACCTGCCAAAACTATATTGACGTTTTCATCGTCAATAAATTATCAAACAACCAACCTTCGTTATCTAAATTTGTATCCAATACTTTGTGCACGATGCATTGTTTTATGACCAAATATCTTCAAAAGCTTGAGCTGTACTTTAAGTTGAATGCAAATGTTAGCATGCTAAACTAAGATGGTGAATGTGATAAACATGACCTGATAAACTACATTATGCTAGCCTATTCTTTACGAGCATGTTAGCACACTGACGTCAGCATTGCATTGACACTAACATATTTTCACATAGCCAGGCCTATCACCACACACAAAATAAGCACCAACTGCAGAAAAATCTAAAATAAATTGAGCAGATTGCATAAATGCACTCTACACAAAGCATTCATGCTTGTCATTTAGACTTCAGCTTTCCTTTAACATCACCAGAATATCTTAATTTTGCACACAATAAAACCTATAATATATTTGGAGGATTGCTATGACATGTTCTCAGCACATTCCTAGAGGTAGGAAAAAGTCAGAATGTGTGTTGGTTGTAGGCAGTGAAGCAAGAGTCCAATGTCTAATTTGTAAACTTTAATCCTGAACAAAAGTGGTAATAACATTTCTTAAAAAATATTTAGACAGAATGTATATTATATATACAAATGTATATGTATTATTGTAAAATAAAGTTTAAAATATATTTAAAAAAATAAAATTAATAATGATCTAGGTTAGCAATTCAATTCAATTCAGTTTATTTGTATAGCCCAATTTCACAAATTACAAATTTGTCTCGGAGTGCTTTACAATCTGAACACAGACATCCCTGTCCCAAAACCTCACATACGATCAGGAAAAACTCCCAAATAACCCTAGCAGCTGTTACTATTATTAACCAGGCTATAAACAAATCCAAACCAAACTAATATCCATCTTATCTTTTTTAAGTTTGGGTAAAGCAATACACATGGTATCGTCATATTTCCCAAAATGTGGAATTGTTCCTTTAAATCCCAAGGTTAAGCTGTATCTACAAAATGACCATGTATCTCATTTAGACAGGACATGTGTGTAGAGGAACTCTGAAAACCAGATGCATGTGAAGGCAGTCCTGACAGGCAGACAGCTAGAGCCGTGCACTCGTCAGAGTTTCTATTTCTATGTCAATATTGTTGCCAGGAGATTAGAGCAGGTCCCAGCTGGGAATCCGTCTGAAAAACACAGCAACATGCAGAGTAGGAATGCGTCTTTCATCTGCAGGGAGCTTTAACTTACTGGACTGCATGGCTCTCCACTCATCTTGTCCCCCAATTACAATATGCATTCACTATTATTTTACCCATGTATTTATTATGCACTTGTATCTTCTTATGATGCATTTGCTGAGAACTTTGCATAGGTTTAACATACAAAAAGGGGGGGGGGGAGTATGGGGGTTAAGGTTCAAACAAAAGCCTACATTCAATGTGATGTTTAAATTTTAGAAAATTAAGTTTGATGACATCATAGATTAGTGTTGTTGGGAAACTACGCAACCCGTAAAAAAAGATTGAATGAGTTCAAATATTCGATAGTTTCAAAAGTATGTTTCAACTAAATTAAAGTTTAAAAACATAGATTAAAAAAATTGCTTGCTTTGGGACTTCTAAAAGAAATAAGAAAAAGGCAACTTTATAGAAGGTTCAGTCGTTGTTATTAACTAAGGACAGCATAACCAACATATTACTTTTCTGGGGTATACCCTGGAGCAATTGTAGGGTGTGTAATGTCTGTCAGCCAAATGTGTATTAATGTTGCTTCGAGATGGATGATAGTTTATTTAGTTCTAGTAAAAAAGTAAACTGTTCCTTCAAGTCATTGCTTGAATATTTAATCAAGGCCACCATCTATCCTTAATCAATGCAAAAGGTTCAATCAAAAGAAATAAACAATGTAATTGTAATAGTATTTTCATTTATTGTAATTTTGGGGGTATTATTTTCCCTTGAAAACAAATTTGCAGATGCAAATCAGTAGTATATGACCGGGGTGGTTGCTTGTTTTTTAAACTTAAAACTTGAAAAACAGACCTATCACACACTTTTCACACAATCCAGCTAAATTATACCTTGTTTTTGCATACACAGTAGATTAAGTTACAGAGTGTGAATTAAACATCTTAAATAATATCTGTCTTGCTGAATTAAGTATTTTATTTTTCAACTAATATACCGTTAAAGTTGATAAATGATTACAGTCAGACAAAAGTGCTGTACTAAAGTACACATTTTTTAACACTGTCTATGTTTACTTTAACACATATCATTTTAGATTTTATTATGTGCAACTGTTAACACATCCAATCTTTCAAAAAAGTAACATTTTAAATCCATATTTTCAACTGTAAGTATTATTCCATAATACATTAGAGACATTAACATTCCTCCCTGTGAGTTCAATTAAATTAAATTCACTATATTTTATATAGCCCAATATCAACAAATTATGAATTTGCCCCAGTGGGCTGGACAATCTGTACACACACGACATGTCCCAGGACCTCACATCGGCCCAGGAAAAACTCCCAAGAAATAGTTGTCGACAATGCAAACAAACAACACTTTGTGTAACTGTAGGGTAAAGTCCTTGAAGCTGGTGGAACACTTAGACTTACTGAAATCATAATGATGGCTACGCGTGACGATGCCTAGTCAGCCATTTTCCTGTCTCTAATGTATCTGTGTTAACGTAAAAGTTAAGAGAGCAAGTTAGTGGAAATGTCTCTTTGTCACCTACTCGGAGGCGTGCAGAGGGGTTTATGTAACATTACGTTTTCAGCTATTAACTTCTTATATTCCCTGTGAACGCCACTATATTGCACAACATGAATGTCTAAAAAAGAAAACATATCAGTTTGATTATGTGTTAAATACAATTGTGATTATAGTAATACAAATATACTTTTGTTGCCATGACTTTCAAATGCCCTTGTAACCAGGGCTTGCATGTTATCTAAATCTGGATTAGCAACAATCTGGTCACCACCTCTGGTTTGTAGAATAGTTTTAGCTGATAAAACACGTTAGGAAACAATTTCTTTACTGCATCTATTGTAATTTACAAAGTTGATAAAATTCACATAATTTATGAATCCATCCAAATCCTGACAAATCCATGGATCCTTAAGCAATATAATTTTATTGCTTAAGCGATCCCCAACACTGATTAGATCATGGTTGACCATTCCCTCATTCTACTGGTATCAGTGCCTCAGCTCTGCCCAACATCACATGCTGGAGTTTGTACTCACCTCGCGCTGCAGTGTGGGCTAAACAGGGGCCCTCTGACCTTGTTCACCTTAAAGCTGGTCTGAGGTCTCCTAAGTGGGCAAAGTGGGGCCGAGCCAGATGGGCAGACAGCCAATAGGAGTCTTGGAGTACGGCGTGTAAAATTCCAGAGGAATCCCAAGCAGAAACTGGTAGTGTCACTCCAAAGAAAATGTTCTTGTGTAGGAGCCAGACTGAGCGCACCGCTCTCAGCTCCTCTGATCTGCAGCTACCAGTTCCAGGGCGAGGATGATTCAATTGGTCACTTTACCCTGCATGGAGCCTATTAGTGTTCCCGGAAGACAAAAGAAAGAGGGAGGGGGGGGGGGGGGAGAACAAGACCTTGTCACAGTTCATTCAAATAGATGCTTGTTTCTGATTGGTCTCCTGCAGCTGCTGCTGCAATAAATTGAGATTGCTGAAAGGGTTAGGGTGGTGCATCTGTGTGTGCATGTAAAAGTGTGTGCATGCACTATATATCTGCTAGCATCTACATGTTTTGTCCATCTTTTCTTCTCCCTTATTTGTGTGTTTTTTGTCCTATCTTATCAAAAAGTAACCTAAACCAGGCAGATAAACCTATTTGAGATTAGAATTAGCAATGTTTTACAAATAATTTCATGAACATTTTCCTTATGTTCAGGCATTTGGTATCTGCACTATTTGGTATATGCACTAAAATCTCAAATGGGTGTGAATTATACTTGGATACACAACATGTAACATAAGTCATACTGGTTTATATTTTTCCACAAGACTGACATATTACTCTTTCACTGTGTGATCAAAGAATAGTTAACATATTAACCAAAGAGTCACAGAGTGCTTCTTTGCTTCACTAAACAACAGCAGATCCACATGACTAGGTTAAAAGTCAACCGTGGTTTTTTTAAACCTTTGAGCAGCAGGACAGCAACGTTGTCCAACACTTGAAATCACATGAAATCCACTGTAGAAAGATACTTTTGGTTTCTTATAATCATGTTTGTCATCATTCCTATTGGTAATAAATAGGGCTGGGCATGTTAACGCGTTAATCTTGCGTTAACGCATCAATTAATTAACGCCGACAATTATTTTATCGCGCGTTAACGCAGGTTTTATTATTTATTTTATTATTGTAAACGTTTGTTGCTTTTCAATTTAAAGTTCTTAAAGACGGCGGAGTCGACAGAAACAAAGTCATATGTAACCACTGCCAAGATGAATTGTCTTATCACCGGAGTCAGGCACGTGCACAGACATTTTGGGGGGCAGGTGCTCAAACCAAAAAAAAGGGCACCCAATGCCAAAAAAAAATTCTGACAGAGTTGAAGCATAAGCAGCAATACACTGATGAAGCTGTCCTCAACCTGCATCTCCTCTGGCAGCATCAGACAGCTAGCTTACATTTTCTTTATGAATAAAGATGAATTATTATATAGCAACAACAGTACAAGCATTCTGATTGGCTAATGGGCGTCATGCCAGCCACGTATTGCCCTCCTCGCTAGTCTGATACGGATCAGTATTGCCCTCTTACGTCATTTTCAAAATGAGCGATATTGATAGACATCAATAGCCAAGAGCAGTGGTCCTCAAACTACATTTGGCCCGGCCCTCTGAACAAGAGAGGCCTTATGATTTTTTTTCAGTCTGGCCACGCAAATCCTAGACTAGCCCCTGTTGAATAGAACGGAATAAGAATTCTCTCTCTCTCTCTTTTCTCTCTCTCCTCTCTCTCTCTTTCTCTCTCCTCTCTCTCTCTCTCTCTTCTCTCTCTCTCTCTCTCTTTTCTCTTGAATTCTCTCTCTCCCTCTCTCTTCTCTTCGCTCTCTCTCCCTCTCTCTATTCTCTAAAGATAACTAACGTCAGTAAACAGCTGGACGAGGCTTTGAAATCACGGAGTTTTTGTTT
The DNA here is from genome assembly GCF_029220125.1 of Pseudoliparis swirei. Taxonomy (NCBI): domain Eukaryota; kingdom Metazoa; phylum Chordata; class Actinopteri; order Perciformes; family Liparidae; genus Pseudoliparis; species Pseudoliparis swirei. Next base: position 9,258,465 of record NC_079407.1, read on the forward strand.
GTTTATTTTTTTAGGAACCGTCGGACCAGTTGTGACGTCATGTTTTCAGCAGCGCTAATGTTGTGGTTGATTTATCACAAAACAACGCAGGGCTCTCAAGTCTGACGCATTTCGGTCTTAACTCACGCACTCCCGCCACACATCGTATTTCTCACGCTGAAAAAAACTCTCGGCTATTTAATGCTTGAATGCAGGGGTGCTCAATACGCCGATCGATAGGTCGATCGCGGTCGCTGCAGAGCTCCGGCGCCGGTCTCGCATCGGGACAGAGCAAATAAATAGTCACTAGCACCCCCCCCCCGTCAACAACTCTTCTCGGCTCGATGCCGGCGCGCGCAACGCTCAGCTGCGATGCGCGCACAGGTGAGCATCGGGTGCTGATGGAAATGTCACGCTTGCCTGTCTTCCAAACTTGAGAGCCCGGACAACGTCAGGGGACAAACACCGTCATGACCTGTTGGTCTGGTGCTGCGGGTCAGAGGAGAAGGAGGTGCAGCCATTCGGTGGCGCGAGGAGCACTGCGCGGAGGAGGAAGTGGAGGAGGAGGAGGGAGGAGGGGGGCTCGTGAGCGCCGCGGAGCGGGTCTAGGCGAAATTCTCACAAGAACTCAAATAAATGCCCCGTCGGATATTAAAACACATTTGGGGGGACTTGATGACAGAAAGAGTAACGTTTATTCTTAAATACGGATGAATAAAAAAAATGTGTCTCCAGCAAAAAGGGCACTTTACTCATCCAGGGCAAAGGGGCTGGTGCTTGAGCACCACTAGGGCTCTATCTGTGCACGTGCCTGACCAGAGTACTTCCAGTCTTAAATATCATTTAAATGCTAAACACACCGTTGATGCCAGCGAATCATACAACCAAACACACAGTGGAGCGAGGCTTCGGCAGACGACGCTGCAGGGAGGAGATCAACCAAGGCAAGAGAAGCTAACCAATGCCGTAGCGAAGTGGATAGCTACAGACTGCAGGCCGGTTAGTCTTGTGGAAGACGTCGGTCTGAGAAACATTTTGAGAATCTCAACAAATGACGGCAGGTATGAGACGCCCTCAAGACACACATCACACGGAGAATACACGAGTTGTATGAAAAGGAGAGGACTGCAAAAGCGACAGCTTCACAATGTGCACCCTGTTGCTCTCACTGGGGACTACTGGACATAGGGTGACCAGACGTCCGGTTTTCCCCGGACATGTCCTGCTTTTGAGACCTAAAAAATGCGTCCGGCAGGGATTCCAAAAACGTCCGGGATTTTGCTTCGTCGGATATTTGTGTTTCTCTGGGTTTTCATAAACTAGTATTTACCCCTTACAAGTTTTGGAAATGGTATCTCCCAGTATAGAGGACAGTCATTGGTCGACCGATCTCAGGGTTGCCAGATACACGATAATTATCCTCCAAATACAACCATTTTGAGCCTTTGGTACGATACTTCACCATTTCCAATCTGTCAACACTGAGAACCTTGCCGCCTCCACTAGTTCATTGTTGTTTGTGCTATAAACTACTACCAGCGGTGCCGCTCCCATAACACGCACTACGCGCTGTGCGTAGGGCACCAAGTCCTGAGGGGGCTCCACAAAATAGGCAACTAAAAAAATCCTCATAGTTATAATAATTATAATGCCGATATTATTTCAGTCTAGAAATATTAGGCACCGTTTAGGCATGTATATCACAAAACAGGCAGAACAAGAGAGATGTTTAATCTCAGCCCCCCCCCCCGCCTCCCCCCGAGACAAAGTGTCCTCTTTTTCACTTTAGTTCATATGGCAGTACATTTAAAATAAGTGTCAAGTTCTAGGAATTGACAAACTGCACTGAAAGTGTTTTCTGGTGTCTCACTCTAACAGGGACAACACATGTTATGGCACTTTCATTCATATGGCAGAACATTTAAAATAGAAGTGCGCTATACACTACTTTTGAATTAATTATTGGATTTTGCGTATACAAATGCGATTAATCGCGATTAATCGTGATTAATCAGGGAAATCATGCGATTAATCGCGATTAAAAAAAAATTAATCGTTGCCCAGCCCTAGTAATAAATAACACAAGGGCAAATGAATGGTTTTTTTCATGCTTTATTCGAAATTCCTTCAAATAATGTGCTTTTGTTTCCCAGGTTAGAGAGACTTATTTGGCAAATATACTGGTCACTGTAAACATCCATCACACACTTTGTAAGACACCTGAACTTAAAATTCAGTTTGAAAATGATACATGTCCACTCTAGCATTTTTTAAATTTTGTTTGTGAAGATCTCTTTCAATACCGAAATGCATAAATAACAACAGAGCAGTTCATCTTCCTGTCTATCCCCTTTCGGTTGTCAATTAACAGGCAGAATCTGGCAGCATTAAGGCCCGGTAAGGTGGGTCTATATCCTGTTCTGTGTGATCACCTACACCAGGGCTATTCAACTTCAGTAGCAAGTGGGCCGAATAAGAAAATCACGGGGGGTGTGAGGGCCGCACAGAATATTGATCAAATAATGGCTAAAAATTAAAAACAGGAATGTATATTTCCACAGGTAAACAGTCACACACGAAAATGCGTCGGTATTGTGTGGCAAAAGTGTTGCGAACAAGCATCACTATAAACATGTTTCAAAGTGTAAATATCCGCTCAAGGCAGTTGTTTCAGATTCCTTCAACCAAGCTTCCCATGAAAACATAAGAAATGTCACTTAATGGATCAATATATAAATGACTTGGGATGAAACTAATATCTGGTGGCACAGTGCACAGACTGCATGTCTTTTGGTGCAGACTCCTTTTGCGTGAAAGGGATCGAAACCAGGTCGGGCGATCTTTTTATTTTTATTTTTTCGAAAATGCATTTCTTCATACGTGGCTGTGATGCACTGCTCACTTATACAATCGTAACCGCCGACATGGATATGAACGGAGGCTTGAAGATCTCCAGCAATATGTTTGTGAATGTGTGACAAATCTGGTGCGCGAGACAGAGCCCCGCTGCAGACGTGAAGAGAACACAACGCACGCGCAGGGAAACCAGTAGGTTTGAAAACCAGTAGGGGTGTAACAACGGCAACCAACACGGGTGCGTAACATACAGATGTAACCATACAGGTTTGGTTGAGGCAACAGTGGAACTCAATGGCTCTGGGTTAAATGTCTCAATGTATAAAAGAGGCGTGTCCGTCAGTTTTATTTTTTCTTACCAAGCTATACTGATTTGCAGGCAGTCTTGCGGGCCGTAGTTAAACTCAAACGGGCCGTATTCGGCCCGCGGGCCGCTAGTTGAATAGGCCTGACCTACACTATGTTTTAATAGAGCCAAACCCATTCACATGGTTTTGGCTCTTTTGTCGACCGAATGAGTGTTGCTCATAAATGCTACTCGTTGACTAGGTGAACAATATTTTTTATCAGACCGATGTCAATTCATTAAATGTTTTATGATCGCAAATTCACCTGATAAACTGGTATTGACCTTGTATTAGATCATCGGTCCAGGTATATTGACAGGTAGTGGCAGCTTTGATTTCTGCCATTTTGCGATCACTCACACTGCTGATCACTGTGTGAATTTGTAAATCCATGCCTTCACTTAAAGAGGCTCGATCGACTTTCTGAACCGATCTGCGATTGGGATTTGTTTTCCAGGCTTGTGTGTAATGGTAACGTTGTACCTTTGAAGTTGCAGTATCATGTGTTGTAAGCGTGGCGATGCAGCTACCAAGGGTTTTTGCATGATTGACTCCAGCGGGTTGTGGTCTGACTTCTGTATACCTGTCGTCCGTACAGATATTGATGAAAGCGTCTGCATCTAAAGAGCACTGCGTACAGCTCCTTTTCAATTTGAGCGTAATTTTCTTTGGTCTCATTTAGTGTCTTGGATGCATATTCGACTGGTTTCTCTCCCTGAAGCAAGACTGCTCCTAAATCACATTTTGATGCATCGACTTGTGCAATGGAGAGATGAAAATTCATAACTAAGGAGATAGAAAAGAGGAGAGAGGTTCTCAGTGTATCCTAAAACATCCCCCAGCAGCCTATAAGCCTATAGCAGCATATCAAGGGGCTGGACCAGGTGAACCTGATTCAGCCCTAACTATAAGCTCTGTCAAAGAGGAAAGTCTTAAGTCCACTCTTAAATAAGGTGACTGTATCTGCCTCCCGGACTGAAAGTGGAAGCTGGTTCCATAAAAGAGGAGCTTGATAACTGAAGGCTCTGGCTCCCATCTTACTTTTTAAGACTCTAGGGACCATGTCGCCCTGCATTTAGTGAGCGCAGCTCTCTTGTGGGGCAATATGGTATTACAAGCTCCTTGGTGCATCACGAATCAAGGCTTTGTAGGTTAAGAGAAGAATTTTAAAAGTGATTCTTGATTTTACGGGGAGCCAGTGCAGAGCAGCTAGTGCAGGAGTAATGTGATCTCTTTTCTTAGTTTTAGTGAGAACACGAGCTGCAGCATTCTGGATCAACTGGAGGGACCTAAGAGACTTATTTGTCACGGTGTTATTAGAGTGGACCCAAAAGCACGACTCAGACAGGAGTAACAAAGATGACTGTCTTTGGTTGAAAACAGATTGGGTCAAAACCGGGAGATCAGTCCAAGTACCAATCCACTGGTACCGACATATGGCGTTCAAGGAGAATCAGGTCTGACAATGGCACACAGCTTTGCAACCAAACACTTAACACATTTAGAAACAAGCACCTACATGAAGAAATATATCTAGAGAACACATTCACATTCACACAGGAGCAGACTATCGCCCAGGGATGGGATAGCAGAGTTCATGGCGTGGCTTTGGTGAATGTTTGACAAACGAACTAGCCAGAGTTAAGTTTTTCTTTGAGCAGATTACCAGAGCCCACCAGGAGCCAGTGGACTAAGTCCAGGCGAACCGGGTGCTTTGAAGTCATTGCAAGGACCTCAGAGCACCCTCCATGTAAGTGGTCTCACACAGTGACACCATTTCATATTTTTGTTTTATTCTGAGACATTAGAGCGAGAGTTAAGACTGCAACACAGGAAGATGTGTGCAGAGAACGACTCTCACTGCTCACTGTTTCCTGCCATTAACTGCACCATCAGGTGCAAATGTACTGACTACACTAACATGAACATCAATTACTTAGACTAGACGGATCAGGACGAGACTTGAGACAAGACGATCTGACACAAGACACAGGTAGACACAGGCTTAAAATACAGGAGGAAATGGGGAACAGGTGGACACAATCAGGGGTGGAGCAAGCAATCACACTAATGAGGAAACACCGGGGCAGGAAATAAAGTTTCTGAAATGAGAGAGGACAGTTCCTACAAAATAAAAGCGGACATGGAAAACAGGACTAAAACCTAAAACTTAACATAACAGACGAGACATGACACCTGCCTGCTATCAGATCCAAGTAGGATTTGAATATTTCTATGCCCTAGTCAAGGACCATAGATAGGATCAATTACATTTATCATAACCAGTAAAGATAAATAAATTTAGATTGGATTGGATAAGTAATTGAGAGTCTGTTGAACGACAGATGCGCATTTAAGAGATGATTCCTCCCACACGGGGTGAGAAGCTGTTCCTCCGATTGAGCTAAAGATTGCGAATTCAATCCTAGAAAATACTAGATACTAGAAATTAAAATATAGACAATTTTTCATAGTCAAGTGTCACATTCTGTATAGAGCCGGTCTAGTGGCCGCTGTGTTGTGTTGTGTTTTCTCATTCTCTTCAACAGCTACACCTGACGCTCCAGCATCGACCTCCATTGTGTGCTGGCTGCCTGCTGTGAGGACCTGCCATGATGAGCTGCCCACAGGAGTATTGGACACCGTCATCACCTGGCTCGGAGAGACTGAGTAGCAGACGGAGAGGCATCCTGAGCACCCCTGCGATGCCATTCGGAGCAGAGGACAGAACGACGCAGAGGAAGAGGGACAGATGATATCATGTGGATATGCAAATCCACCGACGGACCGACGGCTCAGCCAGTGAGAAACATGAGGAGTAAATATCTCCCCAGGGGCTGGGACGCCCGGGAGGTATGAGACAGGTTCCAGAGAGACAATGCTTTTTCGACCTTTTGGATGACGGCAGAGAACCACTGCATGCAGGTAGCTGCATGTAGGCCGAGATCCTTGAGAAGCCCTCAGCTGAGATTTAGTGAGTGTGAATTGCTGTTAGACAGGTAACTGCTTTGCGGTCTGTGGACGCAGTAGTTCATGTTCCCTCAGCTGAGTGGGACTATCGCAATCATCATTGACAAGAGCAAAGAAAAGAGGAATGCTGAGGAACTGGAGAACTGGAGTTGCAGAGCATGTATGCGGAGGGACTGGATTCACAGGGATGCACAGACACCTGCACAGATAGACACTTAGACAGTGCGTTACATTAACCGGAACCATCAGGACAGTAAGATTTTTACCTGTGTGATGAATACAATCACACTGACACTTAGTGTAATTTAGGTTCCTTGAGAAGCAGGGATGAAAGGAGGAGTGATGTTTTTCTTCCACATGGATGCTGAATGATAATGAGTAATAATTAAAATTGTTGTTCAATGTTTGATGTTTACATAGAGGGTCAAAATAAAAGGGCTATTACATGGTTGTTTATACTATTGGATAAGTATAAAAGGAGGGATTGTTAGGTTGTCATAGTTTATTTTCTTAACATGTGAAGAGGTCTTATGCTTTAAATTAAAACATATAGAAAGATATTATAATAGGAAATATTAAGTAGAATATTGACATTGGTATTAATGTATTATGAAGCATAGGGGTAATGTTTACTCTATGCAAATGTAAATGGCAAGAATTAATGTATGTTGCATGAGAGTGACAATGTTAGTATTTTGATTGACGAAGCTGGTTGAATTCCGGGAAGTGACTTACAATAACAAGACAGGACTTTTATTGTGAAAGTGACTTTAATGCGGACAATAACAAGACGGGACTTTTATTGTGAAAATACTTGTTTAGCGACTTGGCCGGAAGTGACGTTTTGACCCGGGGTTCAGTGACATTCGACCCCTCCATTGTTCTAGCGGGACTTTGAACCAATCACTAGGTGTTAAAGGCTGGACTCACCTTTGAGAGTGAGGATTGGCTGATTTTGAGTCTAAGACTTTGTGGATTAGAGATAGCTTTCTTCTTCCACTGGGACCTCGAGGGCGGAGGAGCCCGATGAAGACCACGATCGTGAGGCCTTGAATGTTTGTTTGACACTTCCTGCCATTAAATGTTGATAACTTAATTCACGCGTGTCCGGAAGCCGTTTTCCATCATTTGCGAAGTGCCCAGTTTCAGAACATCCTTATAGTTGTCATGGATTAAGTCCGGTGATCAACTTGGTCATGTTCGCAGAAATGAGACGTGCTCCATCCAAAGTTGGATGGATGCCGTCTCTCCTCATCAGATCAGGTTTTCCCCAGAAAGTCTTCAAGTTATCTACGTAGCCCACATTATTTGCTGGGCACCACCTCGACAGCCAGCGGTTGAATGACGACATTCGGCTAAACAATTTGTCAGTCAGCAAATTTGAGAGAGGACCAGATAAAACTACGGTGTCCGACAATGTCTTGGCATAAGCACACACCGATTCCACATTAATTTTATTGACCTCAGACCGGCTAGTCGGCGTGTATAACAATCTTACTGTATCTACGCTTGTCCTTAGCCAGCAGTTTCAAACAAGACTCAACGTCGCCCGCTCTGGCCCCCGGGAGGCACACGACTGTGGTCCGCGGCTTTGCTATTTTCACGTTCCTGACGATAGAGCTCCCGATAACCAGAGTGTGTTCCTCAGCGGGTGTGTCGCTGAGCAGGGAAAAGCGGTTCGAAACGTGAAGTGGTTGGTGCACAGCGGGCTTCTGTATAGACTTACTACTCCTGCGAACAGTTACCCAGCCTCCCGGCTGCACGGGCACCGCCGGGGAACAGCTAGCAGCTAACTCTAGCTCTGCGCCGACTACGGGAGAGGGCGGGCTAACTAGTATAGCTGTCTGACCTTCGATGGCAAATAAACTACACTTGTTGCATGTATCGTTATCATTAAGGGAGGCAGAGGGATAACAATACATGAGACACACTGAGCAAGAGGGAGCGGGAGGGAGAGAAGAAGAAGTCATGCTCGCTGCTGAGCTGGCAACCGGAAGAGGTGCAATAGCTTACCGGAAGAGTGAGATGCTGCGTTCAGGAGCAGCTGGGAGTAATCACCTCTCTCTCGTCATATTTGATTGTACTCTTTCTGAAAAAATACGCAATTTATTGACATAATGCATTTGTATCACTCATCGTCAGCCAACTGATTTACCACCTGCTGTGTGTAACCCCTGTGAGATGTCTCCTGTTCAATGAATCTCCCTGGAGCTGGGCAGGCTGGTAGCAACTGTTTATTCTCTGCATTCATACAAAGGAACAGAGGACGTTGTCAGCGTCGGTGGGCAACGGAGCGTGCTCCGTTCTAGAGAGACGGAGCCACGTTTGTGTTAGCTAGGTTAGCTACTATTAACATTCATGACTGGCGACGAAACACATACAACTAATACATAACCTAATGAAAACATGACGAATACAATCTAAGACAATTACTAAACAAACAAATAAAGCCAGCTCACTTTTAATTCACTATTCCCATCTATTACCCCGATATAGCCCACAGACCCGATCAGACAGACGTTACCTCTTGAGGAATCCCGAGTCGCTCTGGGGATCCCCCACAATCCCTTGCGTCTTATAATGAATTGCAAGTGCACCTTAACCACAGCAGGTGGCGTAAATTCCAGTTTAGCTGGATTTAATGCAGACCAGATTGACTATGTTACATAGCTGTGCTTCCATCGAAACCAAACGCTGTAGATCAAGAGATAAATATGCACAGTACAGATGAGTACAGTGGTTCCAAAACATGTTCTATGCCTTGCATGTGCCATTACCACCAGCAACATCAGTACCACCAACAGAAGAGCTCATGCATCACCAAAAAGGACTGTTAGGACTCAGCCAGCCGGGGCCCCACCTCCAGAGCACACCTGAAGCCACTCTGCACGTCGCAGCTGTACCTCGTTATACAGGGAGTAAATAGAAGGACTGCCAGTAGCTCGCTGCGAGTTCGTTCTTGAAGCTCAGTAGGAGAGCTCAGTCCACCCTGGAGTTTTTTGATGTCAGAGCGTTTTTGGATTATCGTGGAGTAACTTTTCCCGTGGATTATTTCAAGAGTGAGTTTTTGTTTTTGTTTGCGTGCTTCCCTCTGCCAAATTAAGGAGGCAGTTTTTCTTTTGTTTTCTCTGAACTTTCCGCTCCCTTGAGTATTGAAATAAATTACGCCGTGCTTTCCCGGCTAAACAGTAACAGTATGTTATCGTGCAATTGGGGTCGAAGACAAATCATAACAGGACCTTGCTAAATGTTCTCTCTTGGAATGCAAGATGGCGCCGTGCCAGCAAATAAGTGGCTTCAAGGTTGGAGGGAGACAACCAAGGGCCCCCTGGAGAGGACCAACGAGCTATACTGTTAATTCAATGGGTTTAGTTCACAGCCCTCATCTGTCTCCTCCACACAACACACCTTGCAAACACCTCCCCTGCCCCCCTGGTGAGCCTTCAATCAGCCGAATCTAGTTTGCACCTTGAGTGCAGGTGAAACCATCTACTCTTCCTTAAAGATATTAAGTTACAACAGGTATACCTTCAAACCTTACCTCCAGGTAGAAACACATACTGTTAACATATGCTATACCTTGTGTTGCGTGAAATAGAATATATATCGCTATATAGCTTAATGCCGACAACGCCACACTAGGACTTTCACCTAGGGAAGGGGGCCAAATTTGATAAAAGTAAAGATGCCAATATTTCTTTCTGACATTTTTTTAACTACAAAAGTTGCATACAAATACACTGTTATAAGACAATTTTCGTTTTCAACTTTAGTTTTCAAATGACAATCTAACCAAATATAATATAACCAAGTCTGCTTTTCATTCAGTCAGATAACAATGAACAAACTGTATAGAATACCTTAAATTTCTACAAGTTAAATGAAGTTGCTTAATGAACATTTTAAACAGGAGTTATAAGTAATGCAAAGTGGTCTGTTATCATTACACTTTAAAAAAATCAATTTTGCCCTTTGTGGCAGCGGGGGGTGCGGAATCACAGCTGTGGAGTAAGTGAAGCAGGGGGTGTGGCTCGAGGAACGGTGCCGGAAGTGGCAAGGTGGCCTCAGCTGCACCGGATCAGGAATTGTCTTCCTCTATATAGACGCAGTGCTAGCGGTGGAGAGGGGGACGGGAACCTGGCAGCGAAGCAGCCGGGACGCAGAGTGGAACGCTCAAATAAAGTCATTCTGCTTGCCAACCTGTCTGTGTGTGGATACTTTGCGCCGCGGATACCCACCAACCTGTTATAGTGGAGCCAACGAAAGGGGAGGCACATGAATGGATTCACAAGCTCATCAGACGGGGGCACCGTCTCAGCCGCTCCTAGCATTGGGGCAGATGCTGGAGAGAGTGACGTTGATGCAGCGCGAGGAGGCGGCAACGACCCGACATTTTCTGGGGGGGCTCCAGGACCAAGCCCAGTTACACTCTATGGCCCTGGAGCGGTTGCTGGCCGGCCAGTCATCGGCAGCTCCGGTGCCGGCGGGGCCGTCGAGGCTGGCGGGGGTGGTCCTACAGAGGATGACGGCGGAGGACGACGCGCAATCGTACCTGGAGACCGTCACCCTGGCGGAGGACCACCTGGCGGTCCATGGCCCTGGGAAGGGGGAGGGCGAACGCCCGCCGTCTACTAGCGGGCCGCTGCCTGGCCAACGGAGGAAGCTGCCTCCGCAGCACCCGGCACTGTGGCCGACACCCCTCCCTCGGGTCCCCGAGCCAGTGTCCTCGACCGGCCCCGGTGCTCTTCCTAGCCCGGGCACTTCCGGAGGGAGTGTCCATTAATGGAGGTGGGCCAGGTGATCCGGGTTGCCGGCTCTCCAACCTCCTCCCCCGGTCCGGGACCGACGTACCGCGTTCCGGTAAGAATCCAGGGGGGTACACACCAGACAATGGTGGATTCGGGCTGTACGCAGTCTATGATCCACCAGAACCTGGTTCGACCCGGGGCATTGGTGGAGGCATTGTGGGTGAAAATACGGTGTGTGCATGGGGACATTCACGAGTATCCTATGGTGGCAGTGGAAATTAGATACGGTGGGAAAAAACAGTGTGAAGGTCGCGGTTAGCTCCCGCCTTACGCACCCCTTAATCTTGGGAACCGATTGGCCAGGGTTTAATAAGTTAATGGGGAAGAATGCGGGGGTGCGTTCATGCCAGACAGAGTCATGCGGTGTGTGCGCCGTGCTCAGCGGTGACGCGAGTTTGTCCGACACTGCAGACGGGGAGGGGGAACCGACGGAGCCTCCTAGGGAGACTCCGCCGGCTCCCGAGTTTCACTCCATGGAAGATTTTCCACTCGAGCAGTCTCGGGACGATACTCTACGCTCAGCCTTTGACCAAGTGATACGAATTGATGGTCAGCTGGTGCGCCCTGACGCAGCGCAGACATATCCGCACTTTACATTGATTAGGGACAGACTGTACAGAGTGAGCCGTGACACTCACACAGGGCAGGAAAGCACCCAGTTGCTGGTGCCGAAGAGCCGCCGGGAAATTATTTTTCAGGCTCTGGACCGGATAATGACCCGATTTTATTGGCCGGGCGGATGTGCGCCGTTGGTGTGCGTCCTGCCCGGAGTGTCAATTGGTAAACCCTCCGGCCATTCCGAGGGCACCTTTGCATCCTCTGCCATTAATGGAGGTTCCATTCGAGCGCATCGCGATGGACCTCATCGGGCCATTTCACCGGAGTGCACGCGGATATCGCTTTGTGTTAGTCTTCGTGGATTACGCAACACGATATCTGGAGGCGGTGCCATTGCGCAACATTTCTGCAAAGAGTGTTGCGCAGGCGCTGTTTCAGGTCATCGCCCGAGTCGGAATCCCGAAAGAGATTCTGACTGACCAGGGCACCCAGTTCATGTCAAGAACACAGAGAACTTTACGGGTTACTGGGCATCAAGTCTATTCGGACCAGTGTGTACCACCCACAGACCGACGGTCTGGTGGAGCGTCTGAATAAAACTTTGAAGTCCATGATCCGTAAATTCATTAATGACGATGGACGTAATTGGGATAAGTGGCTTGACCCTCTGTTGTTTGCAGTACGGGAGGTTCCCCAGGCCTCCACGGGATTTTCTCCCTTTGAACTGTTGTTCGGCAGGACTCCACGGGGGGTGCTCGACCTCATTAAAGAAAACTGGGAGGAGGGGCCGAGCACCAGTAAAAACGAGATCCAACACGTCCTGGACCTGCGAGCAAAGCTCCACACACTGTGTCAGCTGGCTCGATGGTGTTTTGAGCCCTCACCGGCACCTTCCAGTGAGTTAACCTGTATACCAACGACTAGGCAGCCTGGCAGTCAACACTACCTATGATGCCTCAGAGTTATCCAAAAACTGGTGGCTGCCTCAGAGGTATCCTTATTCCAAAGCAGCCTGGAAGTCAACCAGTCTCAACGTCAAGTGCCTCACAGGCATCATTTGAAAGATAACCACTAACCATTAACAATCACTAAAATACAGTGATTAATCTGCAGTAATTAATCTTACTTTGTTACCTAATGTTTTAACCAGATTTAGCTCGCTAGCAGGTTGAAATGACATTACCACAGCTAAGATTAGCATAATCTATCTGCTAGCTAGCAGGTTGAAATAACATTACCACAACATTAGCCGGCCCAAAAAATATAAATATATTAGCTACGTACCTTTGAAATTGAAATTGTTGAACCAAGTGGGTTAAATGCGCTCCAAATGCGCTCCAAGTGGGTTTGAATATGCGCTCCGCTCCAAGTGGGTTTGAATATGCGCTCCAAGTGGGTAGCGCATTGATTGGATTAGAGTTCTGGGGGGCGGGACCACCTTCCGGCACCTTCCAGGCAGCCTTCCAGTAGCCGTGCTCATCGGTCGGGACTTCCCCCTCTTCAGACAGCTGTGGCTGCGCCTGGCCATGGGAGGCCCGCGGAAGCCCCGAGGGGGCCCCTCGGCCCCGCCTCCCAGGCAGCGCCACTCGGCACCCCGCCTCTGTGCGGTGCAGGACGTCGCCCTCCAAGGCTCCACCGACCCCCTCTCCGAAGGAGAGTCCAGCGCCGGGGAGGTAGTGGCGGAAGAGGAAGAGGGACCGGGGGAGACGAGGGAAGGGGAAAGGAACCCCCTCGAGGAAGAGGCAGACGCTTCCCCCAGCAGAGAGGAAGCCGACCAATGGGACATGTTCCCCTTCAACAACGACACCGACGTGGGCCCAAGGGCTGAGCCTCTAGCCGGGAGATTCGGCTCTGCCCAGCTCGAGGATGTCAACCTCACCAGCGCTCTGCAGCAAGTCTCTGTGATCGACGGGCGACTCGTCGAAGGGGTGAGACAACGTGTATATCCTCACTTTGCCATTAAAAATGCATTATTATACCAGGTTGTCCGGAAAGCCTCCGTAACTAGTGACTTGTTGTTAGTACCACGGCCATTTATCCCCACGGTGCTGCGCTTAGCTCACACTCACCAGCTCGGAGCCCACCTAGGAGTAGAGAAAACCCTAGAGAGGATTAAAGCCAGGTTTTACTGGCCAGGCATAAAGAAAGCCGTAGAAGAGTACTGCCGGAGCTGTCCCGAGTGCCAACAGGTGGCACCCAGACCCCATCACCGCAACCCCCTAGTCCCCTTGCCTATAATTGCCGTACCGTTTAGTCGAATAGGGATGGACCTGGTCGGGCCACTGCCAAAAAGTGCCCGAGGACACCAATACATCCTAGTGGTCCTAGACTACGCCACCAGGTACCCCGAAGCAATTCCCCTACGCACCATGGCCTCCAAGGGAATAGCTCGCGAGCTAATGCTAATGTTTTCACGGGTAGGCATCCCCGAGGAAATATTAACAGACCAAGGCACCCCCTTCATGTCCCGAATCATGAAAGACCTATGCCGAGTCATGAACATTACCCAGTTGAGAACGTCAGTATACCACCCTCAGACTGACGGGCTGGTAGAGCGCTTCAACCAGACCCTGAAACAGATGTTGAGGAAAGTTATCGAAGCGGACGGAAGGAATTGGGATCAGCTCTTACCACACCTAATGTTTGCCATTCGTGAGGTGCCCCAGGCTTCCACAGGATTTTCTCCCTTCGAGCTGCTATACGGGAGACAACCCAGAGGACTCCTAGACCTGGCCAAAGAAGCCTGGGAGCAACAACCCTCACCCCATCGGACCCTGGTGGAACACGTGGAGGAGGTACAGGAGAGAATGGCCACTATATGGCCCATGGTAAGAGAACACATGGAGGCCGCCCAGGCCGCCCAAGCCCGTGTCTACAACAGGAGCGCACAGCCCCGGGTGTTCGGCGCCGGAGACAGAGTGTTGGTGCTGGTGCCCACATCGGAGTGCAAGTTCCTGGCCAAATGGCACGGGCCCTACGAGGGGATCGAAAAGGTGGGAGAGGTCAACTACCGCATTAGGCAGCCCGGGCGAAGACCACCAGAGAAGGTATATCACATCAATTTGTTAAAAAAATGGGTCGCCCGGGAGGCTGTGTGTGCTGTATCTCTCCCACCAGGCCCGTCAAAAACGGAGGCCGTAGTGGTACCTATGGGCGAGCAGCTATCCGAGAGACAACGCCAGGACCTCCGAGAGCTGATCGACCGCCATAGAGATGTGTTCTCTACGGAAGCCGGCCATACCAACCTTCTGCAACATCACATCATCACCGAGCCGGAAGAAGGTAAAGCTAAGGCCCTACCGAATCCGGAGGCCCGGAGAGAAGCCGTGCGGCAAGAGGTTAAAACGATGTTACAGAACGGGATCATCGAAGAGTCCCATAGTGAGTGGAGTAGCCCCATTGTGCTGGTCCCCAAACCAGACGGAACCCTCAGGTTCTGTAATGATTTCCGGCAACTAAACCTGATATCCAAGTTCGACGCATACCCCATGCCTAGGGTGGATGAGTTGATCGAGCGGCTGGGGACCAGCCGATATATCACCACCCTAGACCTGACCAAGGGGTACTGGCAGGTACCCCTGGCGCCAGCGGCCCGGGAGAAGACCGCCTTCATCACCCCCGACGGGTTGTTCCACTACCTAATGCTCCCGTTTGGCCTACATGGAGCCCCGGCCACCTTCCAGAGGCTGATGGACCGCGTCCTCCGGCCCCACCAGAAATATGCAGCAGCCTACATAGATGATATTGTCATCCATGGGGAGGAGTGGGGGACCCATCTCCAGCAGGTCACCGCCGTGCTGAGAGCCCTGAGAGGGGCCGGGCTGACCGCCAACCCCAAGAAGTGTCGCCTCGGCCTTCGGGACGCAGATTACCTGGGGTTTACAATAGGGCGTGGATGCGTCAAACCCCAGGCAGGCAAGGTCGAGGCGATCTGAAACTGGCCCCGCCCCAAACCAAAAAGCAGGTGCGAACCTACGTGGGGCTCACCAGCTATTACCGCCGGTTTGCTCCCCATTTCTCCTCCCTCGCAGCACCCTCACGGACCTCACCAGGAGCCGGCTGGCCGACCGGATCCTGTGGACAGAAGAGACGGAGAAGGCATTCCAAGAGCTCAAAGAGGCGCTCTGCTCAGGACCAGTGTTGGTGACCCCCGACTTCTCCAAACCCCTCATCGTCCAGACAGACGCATCGGAAACAGGGGTGGGTGCCGTTCTATCACAGCTGCAAGAAGGGGAGGAACACCCCATTACGTATATCAGCAGAAAACTGCTACCCCGAGAACAAAACTACTCGACGATCGAGAAAGAATGTTTAGCCATTAAATGGGCGTTGGAAGAGTTAAAATATTATTTGTTGGGACGGCACTTCACCCTTGTCACGGACCACGCCCCTCTCGTCTGGATGTCAAGGAACAAAGAAACTAATGCCAGGGCCGCCCCTCCCTCCCGGTTGGAGCTGAGGAGGGGGGTGTGTGGCAGCCAGCCCCGGACGAGACCACGAGGGGAAGTCAGGGACGGTAAATACCGACTGTTCCCTGTACTTCCCCACTGCGGCCCAGAGAGGGAGCCAACGGGCCCCCGACAGCCAGACCGGCAGGCAACAAAAGTGGAAACACCTGGGGGTGATGGGAGGCACGGGCCGGCAACCAATCACCACCCGGGGCGTTACAGATAAAAGAAAGGACAGAAGCCCACAAGGGAAAAGAGTGGTGGAGACGAAGATACGAGAACAGATACGAGAGACGATTAGGAAGTATGGGCTGTGGGCCCCAGAGCGACAGGATAGAACTCTGTTTTGGAATACGCTTCTGGCTGCCTGATCCTCGCCTGTCTGAATACCCCGATCCTGCCAGACCCTCGCCCGTACCCCGCGGACCCGATTGATCTAAACCTCTGGTATTGTGAAATAAAGACTTTGCATTTGGTTGTAACTTGGGTGTGGACAGTGGAATTATTATTTCTCAGTCACGGGGCACCCGCCGTGTGCCACAATACATTCAATGAATATGACAGAGTGTATGAATAGTTCATAGTAGGCACATGCCACGATGGCGACCTCCACGATCCATCAGGCAGATGGAGGTAGAGAGGAGTGGGCGGAGACTCAACAGGGCAGTGGAGTAGTCGGTAGCAGGAATTCCACGACCCAGACCTCGATGATCCATCAGGCAGATAGGATCTATGGCGTCTCATAGGGTCCGATGACCCTATGAGACGTGAAGTCAAAAGGAATCCGGGGAGAAAGCAGAGTTAGTAATGTGTGATGGAGAGATGAAAATCCATCCCTAAGGAGAGAAAAAAGAGGAGATAGGTGCTCAGTGCATCCTACAACATCCCCCAGCAGCTATAAGCCTATAGCAGCATATCCAGGGGCTGGACCAGAGCAAACCTGTCAAAGAGGAAAGTCTTAAGTCTACACAGTAAATTTTGCAGTGTTAAAATAACACTTAAAGAGTTACATTTAACACTATTCCCGAGTGTATATGGTCCCAATCAGAATTTGAGTTAAATTGACTCTTGCCCAAGTGTTGAAATTTTAGAGTTAAATTGACTCTAAAGAGTAAAAATGTAACACTACCTAACACTGTACAGTGTCAATCAAATTTAACACTACAGGTAAATAACTCTGGTGAGTGTTAATATAATTCTCATTAGTGTTGATAATTTAACTCTTATGTCATAACAAATCAACTCCAATAGAGTTAAATTCCCATCTTCATTAACACTGTATTAAGTTGTAAAAAGTTAACACTAGAAGGTCAAATAACTCTGGTAAGTGTTGATGTTACACACTACTGTGTTGATAATTTACTCTATTACAGTGAAAACACAACACTGACTGTGTACAATTCTAACATCCATTGACACTGGCATTTTCTAAATGAATTTCCTCTTTGGAGTAAAATTACATCAAATTCGTTTTCAAGTTAGTTTTTTTTAAACATACCAAATTAACAATTAAAAAAATAGTTACCACAACATGATGCATTTCACATTTCTTTATTGTGCAGGGCAACAATACAAAACATTGACCTTAGATCTGCATAAAATGGCAATAAAGGACAATGTACAAGGAGGAGTCTGACATGCCGTACTGCATTTGAAGATCAAATGGTTTATTATAAAACAGGTCATTTATGTGCAATACCTTGACAAGCCTGTCAGGATGCAGCCTAACCTTAAAGGCATGGTAATGCTGATCAAAACACATGGTTTCCAGCAAGTTTACACAGAGCAATACAGTCATCTTTAACAATAGTCCTTATCTTACTAAACACAGGCATCTCAAATGCTACCTCAGTACAGATAATGAAGTTGGGGCGGTACTCTGTACCATAATGTTTTATCCACTTAGCAGAAAACACACTGGTAGATGATACAGCACCAAGTTTGAAAGCAATCTCTGAACCCTCTTTTAGCTCATGAAGTGTCACCATCCAGGGCTGCAGACTAACTTTTGTTACTAGGAGCACAGTGGCCCCTAACTTAAAATTTTAGGGGCGCAAGCCGAAAATTTAGGGGCGCACACTATAAATCGACTTGCAAAGTGTTCCCATCATTTTTACTGTATTACTGATAAATACCCCCCCCCCCCAGAACGCAATTTTCGGATATTAGTCAGTCGTGCGCAATTCCAGGATGCTTTATTTTCATTGGTTGCTGGGTTGAATCTTACCCAGATACGGGTTGTTTTCTGATTGGCTATTGTATAGCCCATTTCTTTTTTTTGATTGGCTGATAAGTGGCTCCTCACAGCAGAACTCCAGGGGAGCGCGTGATTCCTCCATGGTGAGGGCAGCGCGGCTCATGTTGGCGCGCTGCGGCACATTAAAACATTAAATAGCCGAGTTTTTTTCAGCGTGAGAAATACGATGTGCGTGACTTCAGACCAAAATGCGTGACATTTGAGAGCCCTGAATTCGGCCTCCTCGGCGCACTGGTTAGCAGCCTCTTGTCTTCTAAATGCGACTGGGAGTGGAGCTGCACTTTCATTGCACAGGTCGCGGCACATTTTGTGTTTCAGACTGGCGTTGTGTTTGATCAGCGTGTCGTGTTTTAATTGTGTAGTGCCAGTCTTATCAGCACATTTCGTGTTCCCCGCATGTTGTGGGAATCGACAGCACAATTTACAGTTCATTGAATTGGTCTCCCTGAAATACCTCAGCCAGGTGAACTCGCGCAGCCACTCATCGCGAAAGCTGAACTTCCTGCCTTTTTTCGCCACGACCGTTTCCTCACAATCTGAGTCTGACTCTGTTGGAGTTGGACAGCGTCACACCCACCTGGACGGTACTCACTGGGAAAAACAGCGGTAGACTTTTACTTTAACTCTATAAAGCGTTTATTCAAAATCAGGATACAAACAGACAATCATGCGCATGGACCCCAATCCAGAGCTGTGACCAATGGCCCCAGCGCTGGAGAAAGGATGCCTGAGCAGAGCGCGCGGCCATTGAAATAGCCCTCAGGAACAGTTCTGATTGGTCAGGAGGAAAAGAGGGTGGTGTCTTCTCATTGGTTCTTGTTCCTCTGCTTCCGCCGTTGTCTCTCCTTCATTGGTTCTTGTGGCCAGCCAAGGATTGCATAGGTTTTGTGAGAAAGTGTGAGAAAGGAAGATGGAATTCACATGTAGCTTCCTTTGAAGCTCGGGAGTTTTCTAAGATAGTCTTATCTCTTCCTAGGTGGGATGCGCTGTTTCTAGAAGGTCGTTTAAACAAAGGGCCTTTTCACGTGTGTGTGTGTTGGGTCAGAGGGCTGTGGTTGAATCCAGATATTAATTGTCAAAGCTGGACCTTTCCTTATCTTATCTGCGCTCAGTAGTTGTCTCTGTGGCTCTCCTGTTCATGTGAGCATGAGTGTTGCTTTGTTCTATTCAATCTAGGGTGAGCGTTGGTGCATAAAGTTCTTTCGTGTGTCACTGTTATCTTCTTTGATTAGTTCAGGCACTGGACTGCCCTGCTAAGGTTTCAAACCTTCCAGTGATTTTCCACTTTCCACATAACATTTATGCAAACAATACTAGGCTATGCTAAGCTATAATATATATTCTTTACAACTCATTCTCAGGA